>NW_016177142.1:0-8711 GCF_001687245.7 Rhagoletis zephyria | reverse complement strand
AATTAAGTGTCGACATTGTGCACATAAATCAAATTTACACGCCATACTTCTCTTCGGAAGCACACATGCGTGCAAGCAAATATACTTATTGATATGAGTAAATATGCTACATATGTAGGTTCATTAGGGTGGTCCAAAATTGCATGTGGGGGGGAAGTAAAGTCCGAATTTTAATGCTCTCACACCCCATGATTGTTCTATACCGAAAAAAATTTACGCTAATTTTTTATTTTGAAATTAAATAATATTCAGAAGTCGCTCAAAATGCTCAAAGTTTTCCATGTGTTCTATAAACAATTGAATATTATTATTGAAGTCTCCTAATGGGAACCAGCGTTTTCCGATCGAAAAATATTGATTTTCAAGAATTTTATACCATTTCCAGTAAAAAAGTGTTTTTCATACATATAAAATACTTGAAAAACTTTGAGCGCCCTGATTTCAAAATAAAAATAGGGGTATAATATGTTCCGGTATAGAACAATCCTAGGGGGTGAGAGCATTAAAATTCGGACTTAACTTTTTTTTTGACCGCCCTAATGTGCATACATATGCCCTTATGTATGTGTGATCGAGCATAAACATTGGCGAAAATGTACATTCAAGAAGGCAACAGTCCTTTTTTACAGAAAGACAAAACTCAAAGGGCGTATCTGCCAACCTTTGGATAAGTGTGTGTGTAAACTTGAAATGCAATGACGGAAGTTATTGTTTTCCGCCGACATGTGGCAGCACATTGCACTTACTGCTTTGACATTTAAAGAGAAATCAAATTACTTTCAAACAATGGGCAAATTTTGCCGTTTACGACATAAAGAAGGGTTTGTTTTTTATTATCGCTCTTGAAATGGATTTTCACTGGACATAAAATGATGGCAAGTTTAATGGCAACGTTATATATTAAATAATACCCTTGCCTTTAAGTTGTTGATAACACTCACTAAGACAGTTTTTCTACATAACAATTTTTTTGCATTTTAACGTCTGGTTTCATGAGGTAAGAGAAATTTTCTTCTATGATGAGATTTTTTTCTTTGCTACGATTAGAGTATGTTCGCCGCGGTCACAAGTAGTGGGTATAATTTTGCATAAATTTTAGGATGATCCATGAAATATCAACATATAAAATTTCCTCTACATATTTATGTATTTTGTTTTACGTACAAAATAAAGACATCACAGAAAATGATAAAATTTTTCGAAATCGCTACCAGAGTTTGAAAAAATTTAATTTTTTTATAAAAGCAATTTAGTAAATTTTACATATTATTGAAACCTATGTATATATGTAAATTATTCATAAACTCGCTGAGTTATAACTGGTTAAAGTCAAAATTTTGTCGAATTTTCGCGATTTGAAGAAACAAAGTCCATTTTTTCTAAACATGGTACCGACGCCTAAATCTTTTTTTTAATTTTTTTTTAATTATCGTGCATGTCTTTATTTTGTATGTAGAACAAAAGAAAGGTGTACTCCCTGATGCTGATATTTTAAGAACCACCATAATAGATATCTTAAACAGGCAAATTGAAAACAAGCTATTATTTGCTTTCCAGCAGCAGATAGAAATGTCGTATGTGAGTGAATTTTTACACCTTCATTTTAATTTAGTAGGAAATCACCATTCTTTAATAAATAGTTACAAAAATCACCGCTGATTATTCGAATTTCATAATTTATGTATATATGGTTATTTATGTATGTCACACATATTACGTGCATACAGATATGTAAAAATATGCAGATATTTTTGTACACATATCCATGTTTAATATTCTGACTAATGTGACATCCAATTAACCCAATAAATAATTTCTGAAAAATGTACGCAATATAAAAAACAAACATGCAATGTTAAATAGCTGATGTTTATCAACTGTTTACCTACCACAAATGACATGCAATTTATTGCTGCATGTTATTGAGTATTTTTGCATACATATTTTTTATGTATATAAAATTCATTGCAGTTTTTGTTAGTGTCTTGCATATTTATTTTTTAGGCCTTTAATTACATTATCAGTCATATTCATTAAATGCGAATTGGCTTAATTCGATTATATTTCAAATTTATGTATTTTTTGAAAATTTATATGGAAATAGATTAGTCAACTTTAAGTATAGGTAAGTGGAGTATTTCGCTCGTCGGCCGCTGTGGTGTAGTGGTAAGCAGTGCGCGCTTCCACTCCACAATGCCTGGGTTCAAACCCTTTGACCAGGGCAACATCGCAAAAATATAGAAAAAAGGTTTTTTCTTAACAGCGGTCGTCCCTCGGCAGGCAATGGCAAACCTCCGAGAGTTTGCCATGAAAAACAGCTTCTCATAAAAATACAATCGCCGTTCGGAGTCGGCGTAAAACTTTACGTCCCTCCGCTTTGTGTGACAACACAACGCTGCCCTCTATCTAAGCTGCTAATTACACAGTGTGATAGTAAATTTTTCAGACAAAAAAAAAATTTCGCGAAACCATGGGCCCAATATAGTAAAGCTGCGATTTTAAGACTTTGAAATATGAAAAATATGTTTATTTAAAAAAATTATTAAAAAAATTCAGTGCAATTTAGAAAAACAGTATGTATATCAAATTAAAAAGAAAATTCTGTAGAATTAAAGCCGTTTAATTTTTTTGATGCGGAAGGACTACTAGGCCCTTTCAAAATTATATCCTTGAATATCCTTCAAATTTTGCAATATTGATTTTTGAAAAAATTATGTGTTAAGGATTAATATACACTAGAGTAAGTTCTCCAAATTCGTCCTTCTAACTTTATTATACTAAAAAAAACTAAATTAGCTAGAGGGGCATTTTCAATACCTATTCGTCCTTTTGAATCAAATTTTATTATTTTTTTTTAATTCTACAGAATTTTCTTTTTCATTGGGTACACATATTATTTTCTACATTGCACTGAGTTTTCTTATAAATAATTTTTAGAATTAATCGTATGGTGCGTATATTGCTTGCTTTGTGGTTTTCGATTTTTGTTTGTTTCTGTAGCATGGTGTTATTTATAAATCCTTCGAAACTGCTAAATAAATAATTCAATATAAGAAATTGCGTTAATGCCATAAAAACTTATAGCACCGTAAAATTGGCACTACAAAATTTAACACTCATCAACAGCAATAAAATAGATATTAAATTATTCACTTAAAATAATATGCATATGTATTTAATTGAGTAACAGTTATGTATGTGCAACAACAAAATTAATTGCTATGAAATTTAAACATATTCTCTATTTTCTTCTTCTATTTACAGGTAATTAAACGAGTCATATCAACTTGAGGGCTTTCAACAAATCAACATTTAAAACACTCAACTAAATCTCAAACATCCTCAAGCAGATAACAAGTGGTATTGTTGCTATTGTTTTTGTTATTATAATATTTTTATGTACACTCTCGTATGTATGTACATATCTATGTATGTATGTAGGTGCAAGCAAGTGGCTGTAATGAGACAGTGATTACTTAAATGCTCATACGTTAAGGCGCTATGTAGTGTTGTTAGTAGTCGCCCGCCACCGGCAATCAGCCGACAGACAGCGCGATAAGGTGTGGCATAAGCAGATAAAGTGCAATTAAATAAAATAGCATAAGAAAATTTGCAAAAAAAAAAAACAGAAAACTACAAAGAAAGAATTCTAGTTGTACATTTGAGTAGCGCAGAAAAACACGCGAAAGTGAGTAATTAAAACAAACAAGTGGAAATTGTGAGAGAAAGAGGAAAAACCGGGCGTAAATGAAATGCAAAGTAAACCAAAATTTTTGCAAAAGGAAAATAGACAAGGCTGAGTGGATTTCGACTATAAACATATTTTTTTTTTTTTTGTTTATACATGCATACATACTCATGTAAGTAAGTGTGTAAACTATTTGTGTTTTTTTTGCGGCTTGTGTTTGTTGTGGTCGCCCTGCTGTCTACATAGCAACGATGCGCTCGCCTAACGATTCTACTTATCGTATCATAGTAACTGCCTACGCTTTTGCTTAGAACCGCAATTGATATCGTTGCAGTTGGCTGGCGAGCTTTTGGCCAGATTCGGCTATTAAAAGAGTTATTTTTATATGTTTTCCCTTGGCGTGTTTTGCTAAATTTATATTATTTACGGTTAAGTTAATAAAATTTTGCAAGTGAGATTGTGAGTGGGTGAAAGAGGAGATTGTTATTTAACAACTTGCTAATTTTGAAAATTTTTTGTCATGCGTCTACAAAATAAAGATTGGTCGTCACCGTATTTTAGATATTTCAATTTCTTCCCTATGAGTATCGCTAGCTGGGGGTGAAAAGTTGATAAGTCTGCTATTTAGGAAAACTTACATTTTGATGCGGGAAGCAAGGGAAATTAATAATCCATCATTTCCAAAAAGATCGATTTACTTATTCATTTCTTCAAAATTCTATGAAGTGAAACAAAAATTTGCTAAGTCCAGAGAACGCACAGAAAATCTGATTACATATCTCTAAATGCAAAAAATTTCTTAACCGTGAAAATCTTCCAATTCATATTGTTGCTGTTGCTTTGAATATGCAAATATGTTTTTATCTAAGTTTTGCAAAATATTTAAAGGAAAAGAAATTTGGGAATTTTTACTTCCCTCCTGCAAAATTTGAAAGACTGGGCTTAACAAATTTTCACTTTAAGCTAGCGATGTGTATGTACAGTAATGTGAAAAATAACTGGGACACGATATTTTGTCTGGTTTTAGCTATTTTTCTTTTATTTATTTTTTATAAAATTACAGCTCATAATCTAACAATAACTATATAAGTTCAAATTTCAGACTTAGTAGAAAAATTAAAAATAAATTTAAAAATTTTTACAACAGCAACAAACTTTTTATTGAGAATTTTTAGAAAAATGCAAGGTATGTAATTTTTAGCGCATTAAATTCTATTATTATTTTCTTCCAAAACAAAAATAATTCCAACACACTTTATCTATGACATTTATTTTAAAAATCAAAAATTACTGTTATTTTCGGTTTATAAAATGAAAGCCAGGAATAACGGTTATTTAAAGAGTAATTAAATAAAAGCCAAAAAATAATAGTTAAAGAGCGATTTTTTTAACAAAAGTTTTAACTGTTACGGTCCCTGCTTTTAATATCAGTTCTGTTGTTTTATTTTTCTTCTCTTTTAGTTTCAATTTTCATTTCCTACATTCTATTTCTTTTCGCATCATTTCATTTCAAATCCATTCCGTTTAGCTTGATTCCGCTTCACTTTTTCATTTTGTTTCATTTCTTATTTTTTCATTTCGTTTCGCTTCATTTCAGTTCATCCACTTTCTTTTATTCTTTTTTGTCTATTTTATTTATTAACACCATTCCACCCAAAATTACGTCTCCACAGGGCAATAAAAGCATCTCTAATTTTAATTTTAAATTAATAGCTGTCTGGTCCAATAAATTGTGTTGCGTGCATGTAAGTATATACTATACATACAAATATACTTGTAGTTACGTAAATATGTAAATATCCTATTTTTGTACACCCCTTCAAACTATTCGCCTTCGGTGCAACCGGTGGACGTTTGTGAAGAGCAATCAAATATTTAATTTAACTCGACACCTGCTTTGAACTGACCTTGCCGCAGGCGAAATCGCCGAGCAGAAAATGAATTATTTGCAAAGTAACAGCACTAAACACATGCCCGTACTTCTTCTACACACTCAAGCACCTTACATATGTATAAAAATATTTTTCTTCGCCCAAACTTTTAGTTTTGTTATTTTATTTTCCACCCGTTTAGATTTTTCGCTACCTTTTCCATCGCCACATTTCTTCGCTATACAAATTTATTGCGTTAGCAATAATCAGTCAAAAGTGGTACGACTGCTAATGGCGCTTAGTTTCGCAGGAAATTGGCCAAACAATTCAATGTCATGTTAAATAAAGTGAAAAGGGTCACTACATACTATGTATATATATCGGTATACGTAGTATAAAGGATTTTACACACGGTGTGCGAAGCCTTTGCTTGGTAAGCAATTTGAATAAATTAAAGCAGAGTAGGTAACTTCAAAGACACGCATGTCAAGCTTTCACATTTCACTTAGACAGGCGCAGTGGGTATTACTGAAGGCTCTGCAATCTGCTTCTATTGGAATGCTAAACTAATGCAATTTCTCATGTTGCTATCGCCGACGGATTATCTAAGAAGCATGCAAACTATCAAACAACATTCAAAGAATGTCCTTATCCTCCTAAAGCCTTAACAAAATCCCCACATGCGCTGGTTGAGAATTGCTGGCTCGTGCTAAGTAGGCGAACGAAATAGAAAGCAAATAACACAAATCTATTGTTGCATACTTTTGCGCAAACTCATTAAAAATCACCAGTTCCACTCTGTATATTAATTATGGTCGGAGGCGTATGCCTGATCGAAACTGCCTGATCAACTAGAAAAACTACCTATTTAGCAAGTATAACTAGTACGCGTTCATGAAACCTGCGAATATCACTGGTTATTAGACAGGCAAAGTCGAATTTGTAATATTTTCTAAGTGTCTAGCGAANATAACTAATCAAACAAAAACAACCGTCACGAATGAGCACCACCGCCAAAGTCCACCACCATTCTAGGGTAGTGAGATGGTTGAGGGAAAGTAAAAGGCAAAATGGAAATATTTGCAAGGTCGCAAATTTCTCGTTATCTGTAATGTACAAATTATTAATGGCAGTGAAAATTTTGTTAGCCAAATTTCACTATGGAGCGTTTAGAAATGGGGTGAAAGGTATAGAGAGAGAGAGAAGGTATTTGCGAAATTTGGTGAAAGCTGAAAATTCGTGCTAAACAACAAACGGTAAATTGGCCTTGGTCAGGTCGGTTTGTTGTAGGCAACTTAAATGGAAATATGTAAAACGCACGTAGGGGCGTAGGTGTACTTCAACAAAATAAAGCACGTACATATTTCTTTGAAAAAAAGCACAAATTATTGCTGTATCCAACGAGTATATATTGCAACTGTAGTGCGATATCGAATATTTAAGTTAGATGTGGTGTTACGTTTGCAGTAATAGTTTATTGCCGAGAGAACTCAAGAACTTTAAATAAACTATTAACTTAAGCACTTTTTTCTTATAAGTTCTGAATCACTCCTTTCACACCACACTAAACAGACAGACTCACTCCTTTGGGAGCTCAAGGAAGAGTTCTCTCCCCTCTTCTCTGAAACTTGGCAGTGAACCTCCTTGCTACTGACTATAGAGAGAGCAGGTTGTCACGTCACTGCTTATGCTAATGTTCTGGCAATTGCCATTAAAGGTAAATACACAAACATCCTTGGCCACTCCTCTATACTTCACAGTCTGGATAGTTGTGATAAAGTAATCGACTACTCCGCCCTTCAACCTACCCTCGGCTGGCGCTTCCAGACGAAAATCCCGATAGGATGGATCAATGCTAGAAAATGGGGTTGGCTGTGGAGTTTTCTCTGAGGAATTAGGATTGGAATTATCCGTGCGAATTTCGTTCCACTGCAGCGACGGACGACTGAGTCCATGAATTGGTAGAGTCGTGCAGCGAACAGGAGGCGAAGCGCCAGTCTCTGGAACGGAAATGAGGCCTTTGCTTTCGGAAATCGTGGAAGGTGCTCTAACTGATCGTAAACTTGTACTTCTGGCGTGGCAAATCAGCCCCGCCAGCTATCAAGCCCGCGCGCATCCGGAAGGGAGTTTGTGCAAAACGCAAATTGCTACCCATGATGGTCGAGTCTGAAGGGCGCATACATATAATAAATACATCTTTTAAACATAAATTTTGTTCTGAGAAAATGTGTTTAAAGGGCAGATAAATTCCAAAACCAGCATGTGAAAACGGCACTTAGTTAAAAAATATCAAAAAAAAATATACTTATAAATATTTTCTCTTCTATACTAGTATAAAGTTGTTTTCAAACAGTTTACACACTCGATGAATTTAATACTACATACCCAAGTATTTAGTACTCGGCACTTGAGCTTTCTAGTGACCAATTGCATCCTACCGTCCGATAGAGGAATTGTAGTAAAGTTCCCCTTTCCATTTTTAATTTTTTTTTTCTATTTTCCTTTTCATTTATGCGCTCTTTATGATGACACTTCCATTAAAAAGGGGAGTTGAGTTTATTGTTTGCTTCAGTCAATGTCTCTATTAAACTTATATGACTCGACCACAACCAGCAATAAGCTCTTAAGGGGTGCAAAAACCAATGCATAGAGTAGAGTGTTAAAACAGAAATATAGGACAAGCCATAACGTTTGACAAAGCACCACAAACAAAAATAAATGAACATTTACTAGCGACCATATTGACACTTCCCTACACTACTCTTTCTCAATACCAAACATAGCTAACAATCCCCTGTCACTACTTTTGCTATCTATGCAGCTGACTCTTCCTGCAATTAACTTTCACTTCAACCTTTTTTTTTGCAAATTTTGTGTTTCTATATATGTTTATACGTATTGAACTATAGAAACTTTGCTTGGACAGTTGCGATACATACTCGCATAAAATGGAAGAAAGTTAGGAATAAATATGCAGAGCGAGTTTGACTGGACTATTGCCAACTGCAATGTTCCCGTTAGATGATAGGTAGATACATATGTATGTATTTATGAGTAGCAAGGTACGGAGCACTCTGTGTGATAACAGGTAACACGATCAACCGAAATAAGGCCAATTGACACTATTTCGCTTACTGGTGCGAAATAAAGTC
>NW_016177141.1:3771-8712 GCF_001687245.7 Rhagoletis zephyria | reverse complement strand
TTTTTTTTTTTTTTTTTTTTTTTTTTATTTTTTTTTATTTTATTTTTTTGTCGGAATCTTTTTTCAGTGTATGTCCCTTTATAGACCCGTAGTATCTCTCTGCGCGCCCCCAATGCAAACCATTCAATTCAATAGGCAATCTTTTTTTTTTTGTACTCTAATCGACCCACCTGATGCGCCTGAAAAACACACATACACACTCTTACAGAAATACATTGAAGCATACACATGTAGACATATATAACGATAATTCCTTTGCCCAATAAGCAGAGTAATCTATTTTAATGTAAATCAGTTTAGGCTGTGGCACGAACATTTAGGAAGTATGTAGTAGTGAGAGTAGAAAAGGCAATGTAAACCAGGCTGAATTACACGCAGAGCGCGCTACTGAGAACAAAACTACCTAAATGAGTGTAAAAGTGTGGTAGCCCAATAAAAAAAGTTCGAATATTCGAGTTCGAAATTGTGAATGCGCTCCTGTCACCTTTTCTATCGCGCTCTCTTCGTATTGCATCTTTCATTTTGGCAGTTCTCATGCTCAACGTTTTGCCCGACTCTTTTTGAAACTCTCTAACCATCGACGGATTGTTTCTCGCTATCCCATCTTTCTCATCCACCTGTCGCTTGTACATTTACAGCGCTATTGACAGCCCTTCCATGTCGTAGCCATCACTAACCACTTTACGACCTCACCCCTTCATATCAGCACTATCGCACCAATAACAATAATAATAAATATGGAAGACAACAACAGCTATACTGCCAAATACAATGTGTAGCGTAAAAAAAACAACAAATGCTTAACATTGAAGCCTACAACCAACCAATCAAGTTACACCAAAACCAACCAGCCCGGGTTAGCCCTGATTGCTGCAATATATTTTACCCGCTGAAGGTCAGCAAGTAAGTATGGGGTAGGAGCAGAAATAAACAGCTACAAAGCTTTGTATGTTACATGCAAATGTTGGAGATAAATAACAACCTGCAACAAAAGCAAAGAACAGCAGTTGTAAAAACTGCCACGCATAAATACACTTCTAGCTAAAACAAATGCAAATGCAACGTTGACGGTGGCGACGGCGGTGGCGGTGGCGGTGGCTTTGATGGCTGCGACCTAGGGCTCGCAAATTACAACACTTGGACTGTATTTTGATTGCCCTGGAAACGTCTGCATTTACAAGGTGCGGCACAGCTTAGCCACTACCTTGCAAAAATCCTCCTCCTTCACACCTTTATCGGGAACTTGTCGCGCTCGAGGGCGTAGCTGGATTTAAAATAAGCTTTGAGTTTTCAGCTCTGCTTTGAATTTATTTTATTTTTTTCTAATTCTTAATATGTGAGGATGATGCAGCAAGAAAATGGAGTACACGAGTATATTCCATAGCAGCCCCTTTGCTTTCAAAGTCAAACGGAGTGGCTTATTTGTTGCAGATAAATACTACTGATGAATTCTTAGAACATTAATTACCTTTATTGCATTGATTCAATCTACTAATTTATCACCGTGCGCCTCAAAGTATACAATACAAAATTTTTCTGAAGATTTCATTTGTCTGCATTGCATGTCTGCAGTTCTCAATAAGCATATGAAATCATTTATCAAGGCCGAAATTGCTTGACTTCTCTAACAATCCCGGTACACAACTTCTCTCACTTAACAGGAAACACCGCTTTAAATACTTTCAGGATTATCCGGGCGTTAATGTGTTTCGAACTCGTCTGTGTCTCGTCAAAGTAGGGCAAACAAAAATACTGAGATGATTTTAACCATTCAGCTTCCAAAGATCTACATCAATTAGTATTTAAGCTAATGTGTCCATTGGGCGGTGATTGATCAGTATTTGTTTCATATTCAAGAGCTTTCACTTTAATAGCCCAAAAAGCTCCCTTAGCTTACATACTTGAAGTTCATCTCTCCAAAAATAATCCACTGATTGTCAAAGGAATCCCTACCGAGAAAATTTCGTCCAAGATGCACTGCTTTGTCAATTCATCACCCATGGAAGTAACTGTTATGCCCTATCAACCTGATTGAGAAAATTTCAGAGGCGAGAGGGAGAGGGATCGCAGTCATTCTCGGAACAGTTTTGATCACAACATAAGGGAAACAAGTACAGTAGTTACACCAGGCAATTGTTGCCTTCAACTAAAAGTTGCCTGTAAAATCGTCTTACGTAAACACAGGCCTTAGTTGTTAGTAGATGTCACGGCGCTCCCTACAAATCGTTCAACTTCAGCCCATCAGTGAATAAATTAACTGAGATTTGGTTCCGTAAGCAGCCCTTACCCCTGAGACAATGTGAGTAGAGCAGGATTCATTCATAGCCAAGGTCGAGCTTTTAGGCGTGAAAGATTTTCGTTTGTTCGCAGTAGATTGGGGTGAATGTCAACTCAATGCACTTTATGTTGATGGCGGAGTGGACTAAGACGCCAATGCCTATAATATCTGAGGATACTCCAACCTGCGGAAAGGTGATGTGGGGGCCCTAACCTATTGAGTAAGATTAAGTTTTAGGCGCTTTTTATGCCCTGCCGAAAAATACCACCACCATTTTAACAGAAGTGGAGAGGTATAAAAATTTTAACGGCCTCCGAAATTTAGATAATATTTGTCAAGAGAAGCTTTTTCTGCCAGACCACTTTCCCAAGTCATTCCTTTTGACATTTTATTTAGCTTAAATACATACATACATAATAAATATTCGCTACTGAAATGTTGACATCAGTTTAATTTTATTTTATTTAGACCAACCCGATTTTGAAAACTATAAATAACGCTGGGAGGTTTCGTAAAAAAACTTTTTAAAAAAGCAACGCCTATCTTAACTAACCTAACCGAAAAGCCAGTTTAAAAACATGCATTTCAATATAATATGTAAAATAAATATTTAGTTCAGCTGGCAACCCTCTTAAAATTAATTTTCTAAATTAAAGTCTTCTTGATAATGCTTTTATACATGCATTTGAAATCTTTTAAGATATTTTATAAATTGATATCATTTTAATTGCCATTAAACCCTATTTAATAGAATATGCGGAAAAAAGTGTTTTTAAAAACGATATTCCAAAAGTTTTACTAAAACAAAAATTTTATTCATTTAAACAAATTTTGTTTGGAGACAACCTTGTTCCCAAAATATTTCGCATTCAAGTGTGCTTATATGAATGCAAAAAAATTTTGTATTTTTTTTAGTTATCTAATGGTGTATATGTACTTATGTATTTATATTATTTCAAACTTTTTTAGTATATTTATGACAACGCAATTAAAAAAAATGTACATTAAAAATTTTTGTAGTCATGTTTTAATGCTTGCGTTCAATATTAACTTCATTTTAATTTCCTAAATAATGGCAACCCTAGTTTCATTTAATATATTGATGGAAACTCTTTTAAAAAAATTTACATTGAAGACTTTTGTAGTCATGTTTTAATATTTTCATTCAATATTAACTTCATTTTAATTTCTTAATTAATGGCAATCCAAGTTTCATAAAATCTGGTTTTGCATAGGTGTTTCGAAATATCTAGATATTTTTTTTTTTGATAGCCACATCATAATTTAATTTAGTTTTAAATTTAATTCTACTTTTATTATAACAAGACGGCAACTCTATTCAAAAATTTTATTTACTAAATATGTACAATCTCAAATGAGTTTTACGTGCTCAATTTTTTTTTTTTTTAAATTTTCCTGAGGTATATTTGTTTCTAATTTAGCATTTGGAACTCTTTTTGCCTGCCAGTGGGTTGAAATGAGAGGTGCTACTTCGAAGTAGCACGTCTGCGATGTCAAGAAGAGTACCAAAGCTACATTCGTTTAATTTTTCTCGCAAAAGACATCTGTTGTTTAAGAAAGGCATACAAAATCTAACAACTTACCACTAACAGGTCTTTCAAGGTGATTTGCAACCGTTCGTCGGTTTAGGCCGAGACCAAAACACTGCACCAATTGCGTGACTCCTTTGCGAGATTGCGCCAGTTTTATATACCAAGTGCAGACTGGTCCTTCTGCACTTGGTCCTGCCATTATGTTCGTGGGTACCCTTGGTACTCGTTGTCTATCCATGGACGTCTTCATTTACAAGCGCTAGGCAACAAACATCTCACACATCAGAATCTCATTGTTTCTACTCGTAAATACTTACATAGATACCCACGATCTACAGCTTCAGCTGGAGCACTTCAATTATTTCCTGATTGGCTCGAAGCTCCTAATCACCTTCAAAGCTCTTAATCGAACTTTTTGCGAGGTACACACTGTGAACAACCTCTTGGTTACCTTCGTTTAGCCTCAATAAAGTAAATCGCACATTTCATTTCAATTTTTTGCCGCATATCAACACGCAGACAACCATTTGTTTGTGCTCAGCTGCAATTCACTGCCACTACTTGTTGCTGCTGGCAGGCGCTGACCGTCGTTGCCGCTCAACAAAGCATAAAAATGTCGCATTTTTCATGCTAACCAACATTGATTGTTTTTATTGTTGTTTAAATTTTATTGTTCATATTTTTAATGCTCATTTTTACGTTTAGTTTTAATCTTTTTTTTTCACATGACATTTCTCGCTTTAAACTATTATTTGTTATGCTTTGTGTTTTTATTTTATTTCACTTTGCTGTTGCCCATAAATCCTGCGTTGTTGCCAACAAACTAATGCGCCACTTTTGTTTTGTATTTGCTTGTATGCATTTGTAGTGGTTATTGTTTATTTAAAGCACCCCACCAAACAATTTGTGTTGCCGGCAATAAGAAAACGTGTCGCCCTCGGAAACAAATTTATTGCCGGTAATATTGCCATCGAATCGATTTCCTATTACCGGTCGCTCTAAAACGTCCGCCGAAGGCAACTCGCCTGGGTGAGTCGTTTTCTTATCGCTTCAGGCGATATTTAGAATAATTGTATTCTTTTTAATACTTCAATCATTTTTTGTATACAA
>NW_016177141.1:0-3661 GCF_001687245.7 Rhagoletis zephyria | reverse complement strand
CTATTACCGGTCGCTCTAAAACGTCCGCCGAAGGCAACTCGCCTGGGTGAGTCGTTTTCTTATTACCTGAATGAGTCCTTTTCTTATCGCTTCAGGCGATATTTGGAATAATTTTATTCTTCTTAATACTTCATTTATTTTTTTGTATACCAAATTGCAACTTACAATCGGAATTAATTCATTTTCTCGCTGTGAGACTTCCTATTTTTTCAATCTTGTCCTTGGGCATAATTTAGATGCTTTTGGCCAATGCTATTGACGCCATATTCATAAGTTTCCGAATTTTTGAGAACTTTTTTATTCAAAATTGACATGAACGAAGTGGTGTTGCCGATTTGTCACCACAGCAATAAATCGGTGAGTCGCCAATTTGTTGCCATTGACGATTGTTGCCTATTTCTCATGTTTTGCATGGTGGGACGCTCTAGTAGTTTCATGTGTTTCGAGCGCAAGTTTTTTCTTTTTTTTTATTTGCTTTGGATTGTTCATATTTTCACAACGGATTTGTTCAATGAATCACTTTCAATGCGTGGGGCATACACGGCGTATGAGTGATTACTAGGAAAATATGTTTATGATGAAAACCCCACTAGAATAGGCGGGGTAAATACTACATATTTTACAGCTAGCTTTACCCGGTGTATTGAGCAAAGTTTCTATGATTTTTTTCTGACATCAATGTGAAAATTTTACCGTACATTTTTGTGTACGGGGGAGTTTTTGTACTATTGAAACCAAGGCATATTGAACAGGTGGTATAAGTAGAGCAGCTGATTTAATTTTTTTTTTTTTTTTAATTATTGGGTTTCTAAAATTCCAAATATTTTTAGTTTCTTCTCACACAAATTTTAGATTGTCAAAGATTAGTTTCATGTGATACCTTTTCACATACATACAAAACAAGCGACTGAAAAGTAACTTTTGGAACGTTCGCCTAACTCAGCAGCACAAACACAGATTACTGGGCCTTGCAAATGATGGTTCAATTCTTAGAGAAGCAAACAAATTTTTTTCTATTTTTTTTTTTTTCACATAGCACACTTTGATTTACAAGAGAAAATCAGAACACTTTTTGACACTTTGGATGCCAGAAGCAACAACATAATACACGTAAATGTTCTTTTTGCTCGAATACTACAACCTGTTTGATATGCCTTGATTAAAATTTTTGTTTATCGGAAAATTCGAAGTTATTTGCAATTGTGTTTGAGATTTGAAAACGAAAATGCCCTATAAACATTCCTACTTATGTTAAAGTCAAAAAAGAGTCCGAATTCTGAGCTCAAAACAGGGTCAGAACAGAGCATATTTCCCCATATTTAAATTATTCAGGAATTTGATGGTCGCGTGGTTGTCATGGCCAGGAAATCTATTTCTATTAATCAGAGAAGTTCATGCTGCTATTTAGTACAATTTACAATCCTTAAAAGGCCTTAAATAAAGTTTTGGACTGCCTAGTCGCCAATCATTCTTAGAATTTCTAGAATGATTCTAAGTTAGAAATCATGTATTTGCGTAATCATAATTTGGCATATTCATAGGGGAAATGAAGTTGATCCTAAATTTAGCTGCAGCTTTTTTGTTAGATATTTCATTGAAAATTATGTCAAACAGCTGCAACTTACAGGGTAATCCTATCAACTGTCTTTCAACTCATGATAGTCTTTCGAAAGACAAAAGTTGTCAATGCAAGTGGCAACTATCTTAAAAGCTCTTTACAGTCTTTCGGGAGGCTAATTAAAAGATGTGCTAAGGAAAAGATCTTAACGTTATGATGTTCGCCCTTTGGCAATAAGCTTTTTAAATATTAAATTACATTAAAAAAGGAAAGAAAGTCATTCAATTTTCGTTAACAATAAAAATTAATAAATAAAAGAATATTAAATTAGAAAAAGAAAGAAAAAATTTACCAAAATAGGAGGAAATTGTACTCAAAAATTAAATTATTTAAAAATATTTTTATTTCAAAACACACAAAAAAATTAAAAAATTTTATGAAATTCTAAAAATTAAACGAGATAGAAAAAATATATTTTTCTTTTTAAAACAATAAAATCCAAAAATTAAGCGAAAATTAAATTAACAAAAGAATCACGAATTAATATAAAAAGAGAACAAAAAATTTTAAAAATGAAAATTAAATTAAATTAAAAACTGTACATATCTGTTTTAAAAATAAGCTGAAAAATCAAATTAAAAAATCAAAAAAAAAAAACAGTAAAAAAAAGAAGAAAAAATACCGCTGCTCCAGGACTTGAACTCGGATCTCTCGATTGTCACGCCTGTGCGCGAGCTAATGATAAACAAGTATTTTTTCTAATAAAAGCTTTTCACCACGAGTGGTGAATGAGATAGATTTTTTCTACGAATTTCGTGCTAGAATAACAAAGTCTTTCGTGCTATCTTGCCTTCGGTGTTTCATTTTTCTTACGAAAGACTTTTTACTATCGTAACAAGAATTGCCCTTTTATTTTAGTGTCGACTTTATTTTGTATATGATTACGCTCCAAATTGTATGCATCATATGTGCCTTACAAGCTGATTATGATAGTCTCGTAGTTTATTTTTGCGTTGTGCCGAGAGGCTGTACGGCTTTTCGTTAGCCGTTCGTTTTATACATTTGATTAAATTTCAGCGAAGTTTTAAACCTTTTTTTCGCTGAAATGGATTAGAGGTCGAACCCCATTCATCCCAGCTGCTGGGTGATAATCACACTTAGCTCGAAGAACAAATTCACCGACCTTCCGCAAAGATGTAACATATATTAAAGCGTATTATGTTTTATTTATAAGGGGGTGGACTTCATTTTACGCTATCATTAGACACCCACTTCCTCTTTCTCTCCACCTTTTTTTTCAAATTTGCTCAACTCCTTCTACTTACAAACACTTTTCAGCGCAGTCAACCCCTTTTCTCTTATCTTGAGTCACACTCACTTCAGCCCATAACTGCCACACAAATTTTTTGTTCGAAATTTGCTCGACCTACATTTCCCTTCCATATTATAATGCCTTTTAAGCGCCCAACAAGTGGTTGGAAAATTGCTTTCGTTCGCCACCAGCCACCGAGCGTGACAAACAAAACCAATTCGCATTGTTTACCTAGATTCTAGAAGAACGTTTCAGTTTTAGCAAGCAAGCGCGTGCAACATGATACCATGTGTCATGTACACTTTCATGCATATACACAGCTACATGCACACAAGCACTTGGCACACGTTTACTTAGGCAAAAAAAAAGCGTGAGCTTCGAGAATTTTTTCTTTAACTTTGCCAACGCCAGTTGCTTCACTTGACTTGACTTGACTTCGCTTGTTTTGCCTACCAGCGCCATTGCTGTTAAGGCCTCCACACTTTCTCCCCTTTATTTTGTGCCGTTCTTGTTCTTTCTGTTCTATTTCTTACATACTTGCTATACCTTTACCCGTACCCAACCACTTTGTAAGCGATGCTGGTATTTTCCCTTCATTTTAAAGCCTTTGTTTGGCATTCTAGCGTGTATGTTTGCGCGCGCGTGTGTGTGTGTGTGTTATGTTATTTTTTCTTATGTTTACATTCAGCTGAGTTATTGTTGTACTCGTACTTGTTATCCTACTTATTTGACACAGATGCGGCACAACACATCACAAACGATTTGCGGTTTACCTTTCGCCATTCCTGTTT
>NW_016177139.1:0-8713 GCF_001687245.7 Rhagoletis zephyria | reverse complement strand
TGTATTTCAGAAAATAGTTTGAAAATATTTTTAACTAGCAAAACTTTTGCAATGGCAAACCTCCGAGCGTATTTCTGCTTCAAATGGTCAAATGAGCTCCGTCGAATGGGTTCGGGGGCTTTTAGAAAAATGGACTAGCATGCGCAACGTACTTTGAATTTAGTGTTGATCTGCGTTAACACAGCAGCCATGCTGGACTTGGGCAGTAATGGGTCACCCACCCTTTTTGCGCCTCTCGCCGATGCTGAACCCCACTGAGAATGTATGGGCAAAGGTAAAAAACATGCTAAAACTAATATGGGCGTTCCATCTATGGACGGACCGCGAGTGGTAGAAAGGCGACTGCAGTACATGGATCAAAAAATACAGCAAGCGAAAGACTCTATGTATATCTACTGCAGATTGTGCTCGTGCTATTGAGTACTCATTTAGTAATGCATATGTATACTCGGAGGTTTGCCATTGCAATTGTTTTCCTGCTTAAAAATATTCCAAAAGTATTTTTCTGAAATACATTTGTGTTTTTCTGAAATACAGTTGGGCTTTTCTGAAATTCATTTGTGTTTTTCTCAAATACATTTGCCCTTTTATGAATTACATTTGTATTTTTTTTTTNTGTTGGAAAAGATGTAGACAAGCCGCGCTGCGCTTAAATAGTGATGACAGCTGAGGGAAAGAAGCTTATTTTGAAGCATTCAGTTGTAGCAAGTGCCGATGGAACTTTGGTTAAAACTACAGTTCAAACTGCTATTTATAATAAAGTTCTGTACACACAGTGTCGCTTACGAAAATTGCAAGAACGCAAAATCAAACGCATATTCAAAGTCTGTTATTTTGTAGGAAGTTGAAATTTGTATTTTTAATCTATTTGCAACAAAAAATTGTTTTCGCATACGATAAAATCGCAAATAGGGGCGAAATGTATTTCAGAAAAAGTTAAATGAATTTCAAGAAAGCTCAAATGTATTTCAGAAAAGGGCAAATGTATTTAAGAAAAACTCAAATATATTTTAGAAAAGGCCAAATGTTTTTCAGAAAAAGCCAAATGTATTTCGGATAAACCGAATGAAATTCAAAAAAACACAATTGCATTTCAGAAAAGTTGAAATGATTTCCAGAAAAAACACAAACGTATTTTAGAAAAGGGTAAATGAATATGAGAAAAGGGCACATGTATTTCAGAAAAACACAAATATATTTCAGAAAATATTTTTAGAATATCGGCGCTTGGCGTGCAGTGCCTCGTATCTACCAAATCTAATACCATGAGCATGAAATGGTTATAACTTTGGTCCCATGTTTGTAGGTGCCAGAGTAAGAAGAGATAGACTCATTATTAACAGAATACAACTGATTGTTCAGATATGAGAGTTTTTGTTGTAACTCCTCCATGTATTCATCTGGGAACATTTCTATTATCTATTTGCACCCATTATCAAAAGAATACTTACAGTGAAAATGGCGAAGGTCGGGTCCCTATAACCTATAGCCTCCATACAACTGATTGTTCAGATATGAGAATTTTCGTTATAACTCCTCCATTTATACAGCTAGGAACATGAAACTTCACACTATTTTCACTCATTATTAACATAATACTTAAAGTGGAAATAACAAAGATCGGAGGACTATAACATATATCTCCCACAACTGATTGTTCAGATATCACAGTTTTCGTTATAACTCCTCGATTTATACAGCTAAGAACATGATAACTCCTCCATGTATGCATTTGGGAACATAAAATTTAGTACTATTTTTGCCCATTATCAAAAGAATACTTGCAGCGAAAATGGCGTAGATATGAGATTTTTGGTTGCAACTTCTCCATTTATGCACTAAATATTTTCACTCATTTCAGAAAGTTTACAGTAAAATGAACAAAGACCGGGTCACATAACCTATTTATTGCCTCCATACAACTTATTGTTCAGATATGGGTTTTTACTATAAAACTCCTTTATTTGGACAGCTAATAATACAAGGTCTACTGACAAAATCGTCAAAAGCTATGCTGTATATGCTATATCTCCTATACCACTGATTGTTCAGATACCAGTTTTTGCGATATATATCCTTTATGCAGGAAGCTTAACCCATTAGATTGTGTTATCGGTTTACATACCGATCACACAGCAGTGAAAATCACTTAGATTGGTGCTATATAAGGTATATCTTCCATACCTCTGATTGTTTAGATATGATTTTTTATGTATGTAACTCCTCTATGGATGTATTCTGTAAATATTTTAATTTTTTTCAATCCAGTAATATATTAAAGTAAAATTTTAAGATGTTTATGAAAGTTACGAAGCCTTCGGCATAGCCGAAGGCAGCGCTGCTCTTGTTTTTTTTTTTGTGCCTAGTCGTGGAAACAGGAGTTTGTTAATGGTGATTTCGTTTGTACCAAAAAATGTTGCCCTTGCACGGTGCAAAATGTGTTTGATGTTACACTCAACCCTGTAAAATGGCGTGTTTTTGCCTTTTTGCCTTTGTCCAGATCACAGATTTCTTAGTATTATAGTTTTAAGCAACAATCTGATTTTCAGGGCAACCATCTCCCCTGAAAGAAGCTTCAAAGAGCAGAAAATGTGTCTTTTTTGCTTGCAAGCGTATGACATTTTAAGAAACGAACACAAAATTTTCTAACACTTTGCCTTTAATTTAGAATCGAACACGAAAACAGAAAATCACAATGAAGATGCGAAATTTTTTGGTAGAAATGAAATCACCATAAGTGTCGGGATCTAAAACTATTCTGCTACAGATTCCAATTCATCTACTGATTGGACATTAAATATAAAGATAGTTTTATAAGTAGGACGATTCCACCGTCACGGGTTGGACATTTGTACAGAAAAAAAATTTTCTTTCTTGTTTAAATTTAAGCATAAAGTACTTGACAACTCTACTTTTTGATAAAACTACACCTAATTGACTATTATATGAGTTATTACAAAATACGAAAAAAATTCCAGCTTACTTTCATACGGAAAAAATCTGATTTATTTCTTCTGTCACGGGTGGGACAAAAAAAAGGAACCTGCTTTTTGGAGCAGATATATTTTACGGAAACTCTGCGAATTTATTTCACTTTTCTGTGTGAACTTGATGCCTTATAATAAAACAAAGAACAAGGAACACAAACAAAGCAAAAACTACAAAAAATATTTATTTTACAGTTTTTTTTTACAGATTTTGAGATTTTCAAAATTTGGAACTCCTTGAGGCTCGTCAGAAATATTTTTGTTGGAATTTTCCTTAGAAACCTCGATCAAGTCATCATCCAATTAATCCTCAATTTCAATTCGTCTTCTTCATGGTTTCTTAATGAAGTTTTCTCGATTAGCTATTCTAAAGCCAATTTCGATAAAAAATAGTCGATATTTATTTGGTCTTCGAACAATAACTTGGAGGCTTTATCGATTTCAGAATCCATACAAAACGTCACTCACTCATCAGCCCTTCCGTGGCATCATAGGTACAACTGTATCAATTCGCATTTTTAAAACGTTTCATGTATACGTTTAAGAATGAATTAGTGGAATTTTTTACTTGTTACAATTCGTCGGTGGGAGTGGCCAAGGTACTTCTAGACCTTCATTGGCATCGTTGATACAATTGTATCACCAACATATTCATGGAAAATGTAGGAACTTGTTACATAATTTTGTAACTTCAAAACTGCTACCCCGCAAACATATGTATTTTGGGCGTTCACGAAAGGAGCTAATCAGAATGTAGTACCACAGTCACAGGCTATTTCGCTAACTACATCACCAACATAAATAATAATCAGGGAACGGATTTTATGGAAATTGCCTTTTTTTCTGCTAAAGAGATAGAGTATATTCGATTAAGAATGTCCACGATTTAGCTTTCCCTGATTCCATATATACACAATTGATGTTGCCTTTTTTTGCCTTTTTTAAGATATTTGCCTTTTTTTTGCCTTTTTTAAAATATTTGCCTTTTTTTGCCTTTTCCACCTTTAAAAAAGTGATTATAGCATTTACATTTTTTTTTAAGATTAAAAAATATACACATTGCCCATGCGGCTTATAGAAGCGCAGAGACCTCTTGCCAAATTGGTGTTGGTAAAATTCAAAGCCGTTTTCTCAGCTAACAAAGGCTTGGAGACAATAAGGGGTGTGGATAAAATTATAAAGAGCGAGGAAAACGCCCTTATTCCTGATGATATGAACGTTTCAAACGTTCCATATTTAAATTGGGCGCCGCTTGTATCAACTTACGTCGAGCACATATTTGGGTCGTTCTTAAAAAACATGACCATTCTGAATTTTGTAATTTTTAAAAATTAAGTTGGCCAAATATGTTTATAATTGGCCTCATGTGGTTACGGATGGTATCAACAATAGGAATCCATAACCAGCAGTATTTTTGTTAATTTTTGGAGTTTTTGGAGTTAATAAGTCACAGAGTGGACCGGTAACAGAGGGGACAAATTAACTCAAAAATACCATATTTTAGCTTTTTATTCGAATTTTGGAGAATTTATTTGTCCATTTAATTAATGTACATAAAATATTTATAAAAAAATTATAAAATAAATAAAAAATCACTTTACTCACCGTTTTTCAACAGTAACAGAGTTGACACTGAATAAGGGTACGTACCCGGCATACAATTGGGTTCCTTACTCAACAACGCACTAAACAAGACTGAACAGTTCAAAACACATTTTGTTGATTTTAGCTAAGTTATGATGGAGAAGCATAAGAGAAATATACGCGTCATAACGTTTAACAAACATTTTTCAATAAAATGAGTGGACGTAACAGAGGGGACCAAAACCTGGGGACACAAATTTTCTTCATAAAAATTATACAAAAAAATTATTTTTCATCATTCTTTTCTATATATGGTATTAATATACACAAACTGAATAACAAAAATTGTAAATATTATTTTTTTTCAATTTTATTTCAACTGAAAATAACTATTAAATTTTTATAAATTGGCTCGGGACACAGGTTTTTGCTAAACCTTTGACATTGAAAATATTTTTTAAGTTATTTTCAGATAATTAATTATTTTTTTTTTATAATATAGTTACGTAGAATCGATAATAATTTATAAAAATGCAGATATTTTTCTATTTTCTTTTTGAAGAAACAAAATATAAAATAGGAAAGTCTGGGGACACCAATTGGTCATGTTTTTTAAGAACGACCCATTTAGTACATTCAAGGCTTTTCTTCGCGAAAATAGAATGAAAATGCTGCCAGAAAACTTCAAAATGCATCTTGTGGTTCAATGTTACTACAACTACAGATTAAAGTTTTATGAGTTAGAAACTCGAAAGGATAAAATAGTCAAAGATTCAAAGTACAAATTTTTCATATAATGAAACTAGTTCATAGTTTTTCTCTTTTTACTTGTTAAATAAACATTTCTAAAATAAATGTATTTTTTGATTGTTCTTCGTATTTTCTGTCTTTTTTAGAGACTTTTTTGCCTTTTTTGCAACACCTAGTGCCTTTTCCTGCCTTTTTCGCTATTTTATTTTGCCTTTTCCAGCCTATTTCGTTACTTTATTTTGCCTTTTTTATAGGTTTTTAGGTCCTAAAAATCCGTTCCCTGGTAATAATACACCACAACCACAGCTAAATATTGTGGGCAGTTTCGAGAATTTAGAATATTTTTAATTTTAACAGCTCTTGCTAAATTCCCCTGCCTCACCATTCTGGTTAGCCAGTAAAAAATATGAGATTCAAAAACATGTCAAAGCCTAACTATACAGATATGGAAAATTTTTAGGAAACAAAAAATTAACAAATGTATATATGTACAGAGGTATGTATTTATTCACATAAGTATGTATGGTATTGGCCAGAAAGTTTTTCACCTTTGCAAATACGGCTCTAAATTGAGTTCAATGAGAGTTATATAACGAGGCAAATAAGACTCAAAGAACAACCTAAAATAAGAGTCCGATCGTAGCCATTTATGAGGCCAATAAGAGTCAATTAAGAGCCTCAAAAAGAGACTGGAATTACTCATATTTGGCGCCAAAATTTGTCTTAAAAAGTCCAAAATGAGCCGCATATGAGGAGAATAAGGGTCCGATATGACTCATATTCAGGCTAAGTCGACCTTAATAGAAAGGCAAAATAAAGCTCCCAAATAGGACTTAAAATATTTTCTGGGTAAAATTAAAATACGCATACATATGTACATTCTATAATGCTCGATAGAAAAGTAGAATATTTTGTATAGTATTTTGTATAATAATAATAGTGCCCAACAAAATTCTGTTGAGTAAAATATTGTACCCGATCCTTACAGGATTTTTGCCATAGAATCTCTTTTCTTCTCTTGTTTTGCCTTTTTTTGATCACTTATGTTAAATGAATCTGAGGCGCTGGAAGTTACTAAAGAGGCTGAAATTGAAACTCAAAACTTCATCTAAGAAAACAGGCCCACTAAATTTATTTTGACTAAAATATTACTGCCGATCCTTATAGAATTTTTCCCGTTGAGGCCGAATCTGATCTTGAAAATTTTTAATTGGCTCTAGTTTTTAAGCAACTTGTGTCTTTTAAGCAAGGGTGTCTTCCTCATCTTCATTTCCACTGCTAGAGTCAGTGTCCATCGGTATTTCGTGATTAATCCATGAAACCTCGAGTTGTACTTCAAAGATCGGTACAGGAATTTCTGCAGCATGTGGATAAAGGCCGTTAACCGTTTAACCATTATTTTTTTTACTTTTTTTTTGAGTATTAAAGGGCAGTGATAAGCCTTTCATATCTTCCCACACACACAAATATATTGCATTAATTTATTGTTTTACAGAGGCTCAAAAAAGTCCAAAAACGAGTTTCTCGGCACACTTAAACCTAAGTTGCTCAAAAACTAGAGCCAATCTAATATATTTAGGGTCAGATTCGGGTTCTACGGGAAAAAACCTATAAGAATCGGCTGAAATATTTTAGTCAACGTAACACTGTTTAGATCTTGTAGGCCTGTCTAATTGACTATGGTCCAAACCAGGTTATTTGTAACTCGCATTTATTTCCCTGCGATTTCAGCGGATTTTTTTTTTAAGGTATGTGAAAATGCTAAAATATCATTGGTCAATTCGCTCAATTAAGATCAATCGCTGAGTTAAACCGAAAAAAAATGTCTACAAGAAATATGATACATTTTAACTTTATGGAGAGCATTTGCTGTGTGGGTAATTACCCACCTACAAAATTCCCTATGGGTATAACTACCCACCTTACCCACATAATTTTCCAGGCCTGGATACATATCTCACGTTTGATAATATTACGAAGTATTTCAAAGTTTCAATTTTTGGGAAAAGGCAATCAAAGTTTTATCAGTTTCTACAGTTGGTATACAAAAAGACATATTTTCGCCATATTTGGGAAGTTTGGTTATCTGTTAGACCGAACATATTCTACTTATCAAGCTTTTTAATTGCAAAATGAAATCTTCAAAAACGTTAATTTAAAGTTAAATTTCTATATTATTAATCGTGCGATATGTACATAATTATGTATAAGAATTAACTTTTTTTATACATTTCCATTTTCAATGAAATTTTTATTAAATTAATTACTGTCACTTACGAAATTTAGTATACGGTAAGTGTTTTAAATATTCACAACTGCTTTCAAGATAAGAAGTTGTTAATTTTTTATTAAAATATGGCTTGTAATTTAACAAATACCATATTAATCTAAATTTTCAAAGTCCGTACGAAATTTATACAAATTCTGCAGATTTTATCAAACAAACTACAAACTTTTAATAAGATTATCAAGTTAATTAATTAATTAATACAAAAAATCTGAAATTCCTCTGTCACGGGTGGGACAACGTTGGTCACGGGTAGCACACGTACGATTTTGTATATGAAAATGAGCTTTTAGTGTGGTCCATATATAAAGATTAGTTATTAAAAAATATAAGAAGCCAAGTGGGGGTTAAATTCACTCACGTTTTATCTTAGGATGGTGCCTTTTATATAGAAGAAAATGCTTAGCACCATCAGCCAAAAAAATTATTAAAAATGAACGCGATTTCCTAGCGTCTTGAAATTTTCATTTGAACCTACTTAAATTTAATGCACTACAAAACTGCATACCTAAAAATTCTTAACTAAAAGTTTAAAATCTTTGGGTGTAATTGTTAAAGTTTATTGAATTTTTATAATTTTTGTAGGAACTTTGAAATGTAGATTTATTTGGTTGTGGTTAGGTAATGTGCTAGACTTTTATAAAAAAAATATATAAATAATGGACGAGTCCGCGCATCCTCCCTCCTCCCCTGCGTCCACCTCAACAAATAAATAAAGCTTATTAGCCCTGTAAAACTATCTCTGACAACTGTCGCACATACAGCTGTCACGGGTAGGACATGCTTCTCTGTTGAATTATTCTTATTTAACTACGTGGAAACGACAATCCAATTGTGGTAAATATTTGCAATGAATTTCTAACATTATGTAACAAACACGAAACACAACCTCAACTTCTCTAATTAAATATAACAACTTTTAGCTTTTTTGTCACGGGTGGGACAGTACCAATACTACTTAATAAGAACTCATAATATAGTTAAAGCAGTCACACAATTTAATAAATAACACAATTTTATTAAAAGGAGACAGTATAACATACCAAACGGCTGAATCTTTTTAAAATCGGACAGTAACCACGCCCACATCCCATATAACGGTAAT
>NW_016177137.1:0-8713 GCF_001687245.7 Rhagoletis zephyria | reverse complement strand
TGTTTAATTTCAGCTCATTTAATTTCATTTATATAATTTAATTTAATTTAATTTTTAATTTTTTATTTATTTTTAATTTTTTCCTATATTTTCTTTATTCTTACGTTTTATTTTTTAATACTTTTTCTTTCAATTTTTTTTCGTTTAATTTCATTTAATTTAATTTAATTAGACAAACTTATTAAAATTATTTTTTTTATTATTTATAATTTATTTTTTCCTAAAAAAAAATCCTAAACGTCTTCAGTTTGATACCCATATTGCAAATTTTCAATTTAACTTATTAATTTAAAATTTTCAAATAGGTGGCTACCTTTCACAAAAATATTATCGCCTGTAAGCCTTCTTAAACCTCTTTCTTTTGACAGCCATATTGCAATATTTGCTTTATCTTACCACTTTATTTAAACTGCAATTTTCAAACAAGTGGCAACTCTGTATTTTTTTCCTTTCTATATTTGAAGTTGGACCTCTAGAAATACATCGGTTTTCGAGTGATGAAAGTACAACACATACAGAGAGACAGAAATTCTAAAAAACTATGATTAGGCTTCTGTTGCTCCAATAAAGACACCTCATATTAATTTTTCTTTAATACAACAATGTAGACATCGGCCTGTTACAATTTTATTACATGTGTAGATTATTTACATGTATTTTTTATTTATTTATTATATTTCTTTTAAATTTATTTATTTTTAGTTCTTTTGATTCGTTTTTTATTTTCGCTTGTTTTTATTTTCTAATAACTTCATTTTTTAAATATTTTCTTGCTTTTATTTTTTTCTTGTTTTTATTTTTTTTTCTTTTTTTTCTTATTTTTATTTTTTTTTATTTTTTTTTTTCTTATTTTAATTTTTTTTCTTATTTTTAATTTTTTTCTTACTTTTAATTCTCCTTTCTATTAACGTTTTTGTTTTTTCGTTTCCGCAATTTGATTATACCAACCCACTTTTGGATTTTTGGAATTACTTTTATTCACAGGAAGTGGCATAAAACTGTAGAATCTACAGTGTAGATCACTCCATTTCATTTCTTCTCATTCAATTTAATTTAATTTACATAATCTCTTTTCATTTTATTTTCTAACTTGGTTTTCTTTTATTTTTTGTTTATCTTTACATTTTTTGCTTTTTCATCTGTTTTTTTTTACTTTTCTTTGTTAGGGTTATTTTTTATAATTTTTATTTGCGTTTTCATAAAATTAAAATACTTACCCACTTTGGTCTTTCGGAATTTATTTTCAGTTTCAGTTTCAGTTTTTCATAGATTGTAGTATGTATTTCCTGAATATTTTTAAGCAAATTCATGCGCATACAAATTGATTTTTTTTTTGCTTCAAGCGCACGCGAGTCAAATTAACATGAAATTAACCAACCATTATTATGCAAACTAATCTCTAAATAGCTTTTCATATGCAAATTTCCTGTAATAAAATCACCTCTAATTAATTTAAACCACAGAACGTCAAAAAAAAACCTGATGAAACAGAACCACAAGCACATCAACGATACACGTAGTAACAAGTTGTAAACACACACAATTTTTTTCCAATAAATACCACAAAAATACAAAAAAACAAAAAAACACTTTGCACAGCGCGTCTCATTTCCACCCAGTCAAGGTCATTGGCAAGCCTTTGTTGACAATCTGTTATTATTGCTGTTGAACATATTACAATAACGTCCGGTAGTTGCCGCTGCCAATCGCGCATAAATACGTTGCACCCACAGCTATGTAAGTATTGTTGTTGTCATTATGCATATGCGTGCCTTGAGCTTTTAGATGTCGCAAGCAACAACAATCAACCGACCAACCAACCAACCAGTTTGCCACTTAAAAATCCAATTCAAAGTCAACACTGCTTGAATACGCGTTGATTTTTTTAATTTTATTTCCTTTCAACAGCTAATCGGTTTATTACTGTCGTTGGATTCTAACGAAGAATAAAAGAGTTAAGTAACGGAAGTTGCTGCCATTGCTGCTTTTGCGTCGTATGCTTCTTCTTTACTCCTTACACAACCAAACATTGGGCAAGGCTTGAGCTTTGGAGCACTGACCTTTGGTTGGCTGGTAAACAAAAATACATACATAACAGCCACAAAGCCTATTGTGAATGGAACGAGTGCGAATAGCTTTAATATATTTGTTATATTTTTGCTAAAATTTCTATTTGTTTTTGTTACTTGCTTGCTTACGTTATCTCAATTGTCATTTGAAACGAAAATCATCATCGCTCAATTTCATATCCATTAGTAATATATTAATGCATGTAATAAATGAAAAGTGCACTGAAAACCACAAATTCGCTGGCATTAATGCGAAAAGCTAGTTTCGACAGCGCCAGCAACAAATACTCATACGAGTACGGAGTACAGAGTAGCAAGGAATTAATCATTGCATTGCAAGCCAAGTCGATGACAAATCTGTGTAGTCGCACTCTAATCAAACACTCATTTAAGCAATAAAATATTCCATTACAACTAATAGCTTAGCTACCTACATCGGTACGTACATATGTACCAGTGGGCATACATACATACATACCCGTACATACATATTTATTCACTTTTCCTACACTAACAGCCAGTAAAATTCATTTTTCAATTGCCATTTTGTAATTATCGTTTTGGCACATTGCCTGGCGCCACTGGCTGCCGTTGTTACTGTCGCCGCATTTTCCTTAGTCGATTGCACTTTTTTGTAAAGAAGTAAGTAATACTTTTTATCTTGCCAGCGAGTGAAGGAGAAAATAAGTAGTTAGCTATGAAATTTTATTTCATAAACTTATGTATGTATTTATATTAGGGTGGTTCAATAATGCATGTGAAAAAGTAAAGTCAGAATTTTTATGCTCTCACCCCATAGGATTGCCTAAACAGAAAAAACTATACCCCTATATTTTTTTTATCAAAAAATATTTAGAGGTCGCTCAAAGCGCTCAAAGTTACATATCTATCTACATATTCTATATGGAAAAAAAACTTTTCGTAGAAATGGTATAGAATTCTTAAAAATCAGTATTTTTCGATCGGGGATCTCTGCTTCTCTGCAGGAGATTCTCAATAATAATACCCAATTTTCTATTTAGCCATTTGTTCAATAGTAACTATAATATATATATCCTCCAAAAACCCAAAAAAACGCATTGGCGGCGCCAATAAAAAATCGTCAGTATTAAAAAATGGCTAAATAAACTATTGGCTAATATTATTGGAAGTCTCCTAAAGAGAACCAAAAATTTCCGATCGAAAAAAAAATCGATTAAAATATATTGAAAACTTTGCGCGCTTTAAGCGACCTCTAAATATGTTTTTCATTTAAAAAAAAAAAACAGGGGTGTATTTTTTGATATACGTAGAACAAAACTAGAGGGTAAGGGCACTAAATTCCGACTTTATTTTTATTTTTTACCACCCTAATGTACATGCATATATTTAAGTGCATATAAGGCCATTATTGTTGTTTTATTGCCTTTTACGACATAAATATTATTGTAAAATTGTAATTAAGCAGCCTTGAAATGTAGCCAAGCGAAAGAGTAACGAGATTCCGTTTGCCTCGATGACATTGTTGTGACTACATTGGTTCCGGCGGTGGTGGTGAGACGTGGCAGGCGCGAAACCTTATCGAAATGAAGTCAGTCATTCAATTGAAAACAATTTATAGGCCTTTAATTTATGTATTTATTTAAAAAACATATTTTTATATCAGTCAAGGCTGGAAGAAGGTTTCTCTGGTGACTAAATGAAAAGTAATATGCACACGAATTATCAAAGGAATATTAATTTTCAATCTAAAGGTATGTCGACGGAGCTGCTCTTACCCGTTAGCGAAGAGCTGGTTAGATGCGATCAGACAAAGATAAGATCGAAAGGAGAAAGCCCGGCCCACACCCTCGCTTCAGCATACACTCCTAAACATCAAATAATTAAAAGGAAATGTACTACTACAATAGTTCCAAAAACACAACAACGGCTGATGGGATTATCTTATACTCAATTTGGTTTGATGACTAAATGGCCATGGTTGTCAGCAAACTAAATCAAAGAGTAGGCGACGGCATAAACTCGAAGAACCTTTCACTGAACCACTGTGTTAGGCGCCAGACCACTGCAGTGTCTTCCTAGCAAAGCTCGCGGCCATAAAAGAGGCTGCACTTTGGCTTATCGACTCTTCTCTACCTTCAGTAATCATCACTCTGATAGCCAAGCAGCATAAGCTCAATGGAATGCTGTCGTCCAAAATGGTGCTAAAAACCAAAACAAAGTTACTGCATGGTAAACTAGCTTGCGGGGAAGGCAACGACACTGTCCGCCTGTCTATCTGCCTGTAGAACGGTGCGTAAATCGCACTACTTCGAGAAGTCAAATAAAAGATAATCTATCTCTGAGAACGCACAGCCGCGATAACCAATAAAGTACGAAGCAGCAAACATGTTCTCAAATCGTTTAGAGGCAGCACTTAAGTCAAATGAAAAGAAGCATAAATAATGCTGCGCTAATTTGATGACCTGGAACTAGTAGGTCACAGAGAACGAAACAACAGATCTACACTCAGGAGTGCAAAAAAATGCCACCTCCTTTAACACAATCCACTAAAACCCTTTCACTTTTGTCCGACCCGTCGAAGCAGCACCTTTCCCGGGCCTAATTTTAGTTGAGCTTGACGACAACTGTTAATAGTCTAGCCGAACTAGATAGTGTTTAGTATTACCACGGGAATAACAACCAGATCTACACATCACAAATCAGAATTAGGACGTGTGCATGGCTTTAGACCCGCAAAAATTTCGTACTGCGTACAACACACGAGACACCTTCTTATAACGCCATAGGACCTAAGTCTAATATAGTATACAGAATGAAGTTCCGCCAGTTTTACTTTGATTTGAAGGGGGTGAAGTTGTTAACTAATTTTCCATGAATGCCGTTTCTTCAAAGGTATATTAATTCAGTATTTACCTTATCTTATCACTTTAACTGAATAAAATTTTTCAAATACTACATGGGTGGCCACCCGCTAGATAAATATTTTCGGCAGGAAACCTACTTAAAACTCTTTAGTTTGATACCCATATTATAATATGTAATTTATTTTATCAATTTAACAATTGAATGAAATTTTTCAAACAGGTGGTAATCCTCCTCAAAAATATTTTTGGCAGTAAACTTTCCTAAAACCTCTTTAGTTTGATAGCCATATTGCAATATTTAATTTATGTTATGAATTAAATCAAATTAAAATTTTCAAACAGGTGGCAACCTTCCACAAAATTATGTCCGACTGCAAGTCTTCTTAAACCTCTTTCTTTTCACAGCCATATTGCAATATTTACTTTAATTTATCAATTTACTAAAACTACAATTTTCAAACATGTGGCAACTCTCTAATTATTTTTTTCATATATTTTAAGTTAGACCTTTAGCAATGCATCGATGAAAACTGCATTCGATGCAATTTTTAGTTTTCGAGTGATGCGCGTACAAACATACAGACGGACAGACAGGCAGAGAAGAATTCTAAAAATAGTTGATCTGGCTTCTGTTGCTCGAATAAAGCCCACCATATTAATTTTTCTTTTTGTGTCAATTTTATTATACATATGTATACATACATACATATGTAGATAAGCATAATATCACTTTTTAACCGACTTCCAAAAAAGGAGGAGGTTATCAGTTCGTCGGATTTTTTTTTTATTTTTTTTTTTTTATGTATGTTACCGCATAACTTTGGACCGCGTCAACCGATTTCGATAATTTGCATCGGAAAGGTAGTGTCTCAGAGGTGGTCCCATACTAATCTGGTTGAGATCCGATCAGTGGATCATGAGATATATATATATATTTTTTTTTTATATGGGAGTTGAAGTCGGTTTTTTTTTTTTTTTAAATTACTAGTTATACCATCTCTTCGATCAGCGTGACAATTTCACTTAACATGCAATTTTGTTTCTACAAACTCGGGTGTACCTTTTTTCCACGAATAACGAAGAAAAAACCGTTTCCCGCCGTAATTGAATATTTACATTTGTAATTCAACTTTTCACGCCATCAACGCGCTAAGCATTAATGCACCATTGTTTGCCACACTTTTTTCACGTCGAAGTGCTTAATATAAGCATACAAACATGTAAGTATGGGCTCTGTAATAATATAGCACTTACATAAATAAATACATACATACATGAATAAATTTATAAGCATTTGCCTGTGCTGGAACATTTGTACATTTAAATGTTTGCATGCAGTCACCAATATGTACATACATACATACATACATACATATTAATGCAGATTGGAATACATATATGCAAGTATGTGTATTTGAATTTATCGCTTAAAGCTTTTTATCTTCGCATGCGATGCGCGCAAACGTGACATCCATTTGTCCGCTTTTCCGCTCTACATATGCGGAAAATTGCGAGCAGCGGCGACAGCAACCACTAACTGCCACTGCCACTGCCGCACAGTGCATAGAACCCATAGAAACAATGGATAAAAATAGAAGTAATGATCGGAATTTGTTTAGACTTTGCTCTTAAACGGTTTACATCGCGGTTATATCAAAAATGAAAACGGCTTTTTGTACCGCTAACCAATTTCGAAAAAAACGGGTTTTTCATTTGGAAGTAAAATAAGGCAAAACGCCATTTTCGTAAAATTAAGAAAATAAAACGAAAATATAAAATGATTGGATATTTATTGTATTATATCGAGCCCTACTCGCCAAAAGCGTAAGCGAAATTTTTTCCAAAATTTTCTTTTTGATGTAGAAATGCATCTAGATGCCATGGGAGTACTTCTGCATCAAAAAGACAATTTTAAAAAAAAAAACGCTTACGTTTTTTTGGCGGTTAGAGCTTGATATGTATCAATTTTTGCATTTTCTTAGTTAGATTTATTCGTTATTCGATCGCTTTATAGACTGTACGGGCTAACTCGAACCCGCCTACAGTCGCTGTCATTAAAGTTGTAATTAACAAATTGACAACAAATGAGAAAATTGCTTTTGCATCAAACCAAATGAAATCGCATTGTGAAAATTGATCAATTAGTATTTTGTTTTTATCAACAACTTTTTAGCTCTCCTAAAAATGTTTCAGTTTGCTTTAGTTTCATACTTTTAAAGTTAAGCTTTCATAAAATCTTGACCAGCTTTTTCCAAGGCAGAAATACACTTGGAGGTTTGCCATTACCGGCCAAGGGGCGGCCGCCTTGGTTATATTGCCAAATTTCAGTAGAAAAAAATTTTACCGTAAATTGCAAAATTTAACTTTGGATAAAATTCAGTCCCACGGAGGTACGCGAAGTTAATAGCGCAACACTGTTGTTTACACAATTTTTCATATTTACTTTTACAGAAATTTACACGACAACCATTTGCGATGTTGCCAATTTTCAGCAAAAAAATTTAGTTTGTAGAACATAACGAGAGTTCACTTTCCATATAAATGTGAATTTATAGAAAGAATAGGTAAAAATTTGCTGCAAAGAATAGTTAATTGAAAACTTTCATTTCCACGTGGCTCTACACAGTTCTCCGGTAGAATTTTCCGTTATTGGAAGTCAGCACCACAGCCTGAACTTTTTATATTTATTCAAAAATAAGAAAGGACTTTTCCAAATTATCATATCTTTCTATAAAAAATTCTTAAAACATTTTGGCAAGACTATACTCTTTCATTGAATTGAGAGTGTGGGAAATCAAAGTTTTGGCTCAAATCTACTTTTTTTCTAAACAAAACTGTTCCAAAAAAAAAAATGTTCAAGTCCTACTTTCTTTCATATTTTTTTATTAAATAGGTTCTAATTTTTTTTTCGAAATTAAATGTTTTTTATTCGAGACTTCATTTAAGAAAATCGTCTAAAACACATCTTCATAAGAAAACTAATATTTTAGATCTGTTCTTTTAAAATATAGAAAAAAGCATAATTTCTACCTAAAATAAAATATATATTTTACCAAAAATTTAAGTTATAAAAAATGTGCGATATACTTCTGATTTTATGACTAAAAATTTATCTTCGGTTTGATGCAGACAGCAAATTTTAATTTAAAAAATTGTTAATAGATGTTTTTTTTTTCAAACAGACTTATATTCATGCTTGAAAATCAAAAATTTGTTCAGTCTTTATTATACCTCATTTTCACACTGATTTTTAGTGAAAAGCCCACATTTAAAATCAAACAAAAACCTTCATACAAATTTTTAGAATGAAACCAGCAGAAAATTTCGAAGGGCTTAGCATGTGTATTGCAGCATATGCAGGATATGCTTATGCACAGTTAGGAGCTTAGTGCTTTTACTTTTTTTAACACGGATTTACTTACAACACAAAATTTAATTTTTTTTTTATGACAACTATTTTTTGGGTCATCATAGTTATCTTTACCAAGGTAGAGCAGAAAATTTTGTTATAAATCGAAATACATATATTTTTGCCACAACTAAATACCTATGCATGCCAAGCGTCGAAGTGAAATGTTGAAATATATTTGAAAAGTTATGTTATAAACTTTTCTTAGTTAAAGTCTCAGTTTTCAAATGATACCAAAAAGTATGTATTCCAAGACACTCGATTTTCGAATTTTTGTGCACATTCGCTGCACTGTGTGCCGCTGCCACCCCCTCTAACACAACGGCAAAGGCAACAGCTTTACAGCGCCAACCACAACAGCGCGACAGCAAGCAATTCACTCGCTGACT
>NW_016177136.1:0-8713 GCF_001687245.7 Rhagoletis zephyria | reverse complement strand
TTAGGGTGGGTCAATTAAAAAAGTTGATTCATATCCTTGCGATTCTGGTACTATGGACCATAACAAACATTTTCGCCCAAGGAACCATACCTCTAAAATCATTTTCGAGCCTGCCAAAATTTTTTGGTAGATATTTTCAAAAATACCAAATAAACGACCTCTTAGATGCATTTCAAAGACAAAAAAATATTATTGAAAATGTGTATACGGGGGTTTTTGGGTCAGAGAATCCATTTTTCGCATTAATTTTTAATTTTGATCGCAAAAAAAATAAAAAAAATCAAAAAAAATTAAAATAAAAAAATAAAGCAAAATAAAGAAATAAATATTTTTCCATTATTTTAAATTATTAGAAAGTCAAAGATTTGACTATTTGAGCAATAAGTTCGTCAATTTCCCCCAAAAAAAGTGAAAAATCCAAAAAATGTTTCAAAAACGCACTCTGGTGGCGATCAAAATTAAATTTTTTTTTTGCTAAAAATTACTTGTCATAAGTACACTGTACTAATTTTCTAAAACATTCTTGAATTACTCATACTACATATTACATTTTCAAAGTCCTTTTAAAAAATCCTGACGTCCTGACTTAAATAACGTCATCTGAAATGAAAAAGGATGTAAATAAAAAGACTTTTTTCATAAAACTAAGTGGGGACTTTTAATTCGTTGAAATGCATCAAAAAGTAAATTTTGAATTTTTTTAGTTACTGCCTTTTACATTTCAAGTGATGATATGTTAATGCGATTTCAAAAGTATGTATTCTTTAACTGTATTTGTATTTGAAAAGTACATATTTTTTATTTTATATTTAAATACTTTTTGTATTCAAAAACGATTTCGCAATTATTTTTAATATCTCTGGTTAAGTAATCCTTGTGCCAAAATTATGTTTACTCTTCTGAGTGGTTTGAATGCCATACTTTTATTGAAAGTAAATGCGCCTGTAAATTTTAAAAACTAAGGCAAATCAAGTTCTTGTATTATTCTGCAATATGTGTACTTTATTATTTTCAAAATAAAATCGAAGTTAATTGAGGGTAAAGCGTAGTACAGTAGTATACCTAAAATTTTCCTCAAAAATCGTAGTAAATCTACTATTATCGTAATGAAGTTCCACTGCATTAAACTGGTTTTAAGGAGGGGTAGAAATTAGTTAACGTCATCATCGGCTTGGGAGCCAGGGGTAATCTTCTACACTTTTTTCAGTGCTGCTACCATTCAATCGGTTGGAAATGTGTTCCTGCCATAATTGAACTAAGTTTTGGATATCGGCCACTAGGTTGCCGTGGCTTTTCTTACGGGAGTTTGCCTTAGTCTGGAAACCTTCAGTAAGTCGCCAAACTTTCTGGTAATCTTTTCGGACGTTTTCCCTCTGGGGCAGCATTTCAAGCTCTTCGCACTCACATAGTTCGGTATATCGGTTTTATTACAGACTCACGCTTCCCTTTTACCAGTAGTGGATAGCTACCTATCACAGAATGGTAAATTGTGCTCTATGCCAGGGAAAAGAAAAATTAGGAAATAAAGGAAGATTCTTAAAATTTCATCAAAGTTTCGACGATCATCTAATTGAATTTAAGTTTCTCACAATCCTCTATAATCACTTAATTTATAAGTGCGGTAAATCAAAATAATTTGTATTCGTAATAATTTTATGAAAACACATACATATGTAATTGAAGTTGTACGTGTATGTAGTAAATAATTTATAATTAGTGAATAATTTTACACGAGTTTATTGCACATACATAAACAGTGCCTTAAGCAGCACTTAAAAGCGAACTCCGCATGGGTGCTATTGATTTACCAAAGTGCAGCGACCTTCACAGCCGTCCGAGCATGCAATACCAGTGCCTATACACATACATACATACATATGTGCGGATGTGCTTAGGCTCACTTGTTTTACATATACATACATACATACATACATATGTAACTAGATATGTTCATCCATACATACATACTCGTATTTAGAAAATTAATTAAACCATGGCGCAAATTTTCCCCCATTGAAATGTCAGCAAATCCACTAACTAACCAAACCAATCCAAACTATTCTGCTCCAGAACAAACCGAAATAAACCACTGCTAAGGCGTAGCAAATAATATGCCAACCAGTGAAGCACTCACAACAACCAGCCAAGCAAACAAAGAAACAATCCCACCAAACAATTGAATAGCCAAGCGTGGAATTCAAGGTGGAAGGAAGGCGCATGAATATATATGGTGGCGATTTAAAAAGGGAGATTTGTAGGGAGCATCGTCGTCACCACTCATAAGAAAAGCGTGGAATTTTGAATTTTTGATTTTTCCGCGAATCGTAATCACAACGGCGCACTTATTACATACATCCGCAGGTGTAGTGGTGAAGGGGTTAGCGGTTAGTAAAATCAACTACATAGTTGGTTGGGTTTGTTTATGGCAAGAAGATGGATGGTTTTTATTTATTGTCTGCACGCTGCACTTGCGAACCGGCTGGTGTATGAAGGTTCACGAAATTCACAAGAGCAAAATGGAAATTCGCGTGCAAAAAAAAAAAACGAAACAAAATAAGCAAACAAAAACGGGGGGAAACTATACTTATTTAGTTAGATGTGGCAAACGTCATAAAAACTTCACTTGAAAATACACAAAAACGTAAACACATACATACAATTACACACATACACATATTTATTTACATACAGGTACGCATGCAAACACTTTCCGGTGGGTGAATGCATATTTTTGCATCTATTTTATCTATTTCATAGTCGGAGAAAACAATTATTCGGAAATTATCTTTGCCAGCAGCTACGTTTTTTCTTCAAGTTTTGCATAATATTTTGTTAACTTCTTGTAATGATTTAAATTTTTTTTTAATTTTTATTTTCCTTATGGAGTAATTAATGGAAAGGCAAATGTGTGCATTAGGACAGTCCAAAGCGAAGGGACCAAGCGACCAAATATTCACCCTAATATATAAAATAGCTGGAAAACTTTGAGCGCTTTGAGCGACCTCTAAATATTTTTTAATTCATAATATAAAAATTAGCGGTAAATTTTTTCAATATAGAACAATCCTAGGGGGTGAGAACATAAAAATTCCGACTTCATTTCTTAACATGCATTTTTGGACCATTCTAGTGTGCATTCAGCGGAAAGAGTTTTGCCTTATACATATGAAATACATTAGGATGGTCCAAAAATACATAGAAAAATCTACTTTTTGGATTTTTTTGCTGCCTTCCCTTATAATTACAGAAAATGGAAAATAAGGATAAATATAAAATTTTGTACACTGGTGGCACTTAGCCCAACTTAAAATATAGGACAGCTTTTTTCTCGAATAGACAATAGCGATTTTTCGTACTGCACATCTCGGCAAGTCATTTGTGTGGAGGAACTTGGTACGGAGATACATATGTAACTATATAAAAGGAGCATGGTAACTCCCATACAAACTGAATTTAAACAAGTAATTTTTAAGCAAAAGACAAAACCGACTTCAATTCTCATATAAAAATTTAAGAGTATCGTTAATTTCTTCATGATACAAGATCAGATTTAAACCAAATAAATATGGGACCACCTGTGAGGTAACACCTTTCCTTTAAAAAAAAATATAGAAATTGGTTAATGCCTTTTTGTGAAGTCGGTTAGAAACGAAAGTGCGTAAGTAAATCTTTTGTTTTAACATTTGGATAAGATAGATCAGATGAGAAGATTGCCACCTCTTAAAATATTTAATTCAATTCAGATTATTTATTAAGTTAAATGAACTATTAAAACATGGCCATCAACCGAAAGGGATATGAAAATGTCTTATTTGTAAATGCTATTTAGGGGTTGCCAACTGTTTAAAAAATAAAAGTATACGGAAATTAAGGAAATTAGGAAATTGAAATATGTACATACATATATATCACAATATGGGTGTCAGATGAAAGAGGTTTAAAAAGGTTGTAGTTTGAAAATTTTTTGCGTAGGGTTGTCACCAGTTTGAAAAGTGAAACCTAATGAACTTATATAAAACTTCCTATAGCCATTTTATTCAAGTATTTCCCAGAACTTTGAAAACAACATTTTGCCTGTTTAAAGCAAAGCAAAACGCCATACCAAATAGATGGATTCTATCTTTGATATTACTAAGTAATTTGAAATTAGTAAGACACAAATTGCTATTTAAGAAACGTGGTAACCCTAAACAAAAATATTTCAGCTCTAAGGATCTCAAAATTATAGTTTATTTGATATCCACATTAATGTTTTGTTGGTTTAATTAAATTTTGTGGAATCGAAAATAAATGGCAACCTTAAACTAATATCCTAAAGGATAACACTTACTACTATATAGGAAAATAATTATTCAAGAGCTTTCGTTTAGTAACCACAATAAATAATATTAAATTTATAATTTCTAAACAAAAAATTAAATAAATACACAGTAGAAAATAGGCGGCAACCCTATTCAAAAGTATCCACGAATTAGGGATTTTCAAAATACTTTCCACTTGATACCCATATATTGATCTTTATTCAGTTTGGAACTAATTTCGAATAGGTGGCAACCTTATACGAATACTCTCGGAGGGTGTTTGGTGGTAGTTTTTAGCAAATTTCTTATTTCGATTCTTGCTTTACTCGACAAGACCTACAAAAAATTAATCCCACCACTTCCTAAGTAATAATATTGTCGATATCTTTACAAATCGTCCAGTTTAAGAACCGTCGAAACTTCCTTATGATCAATAACGAGATTTAGTAATTCTGAACTCCAGGCACCGAGCTTTATTGACAAAAATCGTTACTCCAACAACAAATATGTAAAATGACAAGTGGATGAAATACCGCCTATCAAGTCAACGGCCTTACAGGAAAAAGGTTTTTCTTTTCGCAAAGGCTTCGACGATATTATCTTCATATTTTACCCTTTACATTTTATTTTTTTATCATTATCTAATAAATATAATATCTGATTTCTTCTTCTTCTTCTTGTTTGGTACTACAACTGTTTATCGGTGTGGGCCGAGGCCTTTCCAAGTACAGTCAAGTCCTAACTATACTAATTCTTTTACTGCTGGACGGTTTTGCAAAGACAGCGACGATAAGTAACATAAGTAACTAACTAATACATATGTACATTAGGGTGGTCCAAAAATGCGTATGGGAAAGTAAAGTCCGAATTTTAATGCTCTTACCCCTGCATTGTTCTATATCGAAAAATATACCCCTGTTTTTTATTTGGAAATCAAAAAATATTTACAGGTATATTTTATATAGCGAAAAAAATTTCCGTGGAAATGGAAGAGCATTCTTGAAAATCAATATTTTACTCTTCAGGGGACTTCCGATAATAATATAAAATTTGTATTACTTTGCTGTGGGTCCCCCATTTGTTATGGGTCTGCCATTGCATTTTCTATCGTTTTAAGGGACCTGAAAAAAATAATTAATCTCAAAAAATGGTTAATAAAAATAATTTGTAATATTCTCTCAAAGTCTCCTGAAAAGAAACAAAGTTTTCTGATCGAAAAATATTGATTGAGCGACCTTTGAGTATTAAAAAAAATCAAAAAAGAAAACAGCAGTACAATTATTTTCGGTACAGAATGGTCCTAGGGGATGAGAGCATTAATATTCCGACTTTATTTTTTTTTTAACCACCCTAATAAACACAAGTACACCTTGGCCGGTTGCGGTTGCTTCGGTTCAATCGCCACTAGACTCACTGCCTACCGCTCAATTTAGTGACAGGCATTTACAATTTTTTTATTATTTTGTATTAAGAATTGAAATTTAAAATATTTAACACTCAAAGTATGTAAATTGAAAAATTTATTTATATCCACTAAGATACATACATTATGAATAACATAACTCTAAATATTTGGCAGCACTCACAGAACGCATAAAAATTAATTTGCCACATATCACACACGACAGCTACTACAAAAATAACGCCTGCAACTTCAAAGCGAAAACGATCGATGTGGCAACAACAGCAAACAAAATAGCCACCGTGATTGACTGCTGTGCAACAATTGATGTCATTTGTTACTTTGTCGCATTTTTTTTTAATAAATACATACCCACATACATACATATGTACATGCAAGCAGATATGACAATTTATTTAAGCATAGAAAATATATACATATGTACGTACATATGTAATATAGTTAGATACTCGGAGGTAAGCTAATATGTGAGCGTGCGCGCACACGCTCCACAACCTTGTTCCAAATTTTTCAAAACGCTGCGATTCATTGCTTTGATTTGTAGCGCGATTTGTTGTTGTTTTTTTTTTGTTTTTTGTTTTGTCATACCCAAGTTGCTACTGCAAAATTAATACATACTCGCATACTCGTATTTGTTGCTGCTCTACCCCACAGGCGGCAAAATGAAATAAAGTTTAATTTAAACGTCAATAACACCAAAAGCACAAAACAGCCATATTAAGTCTTGACAGTCAGTCAGCCACTCAAGCACTCAGTCCGTCACCTAGGTAGACGCGCCGTCATTTGTCATGCTGTTGGACAATCGACATTCAAGTGAGTTTGCCAGATATTTGGATTTATTTGTAAGCAGCAGCATAGGCTGTGCCACTTTGACATTAAGCAGCGAACGATATGGCTAAGCTATTGATACTACTCCAAGAATGATAGAATACAAGATTGCGCCGATCGGAGAGGATTTTTGAGAATAACTTTTGTGTGACGTCACACTGGTGCAATTGCGAGAGAGAAATGCCAAAACGTGAGCAAGAATGGAAGAAGAAGAAAAAATGTTGCAAGGAAAACGTAAACAAGTTGCACAAGTGTGACGTCATGCAAACAACGCTTCTGTCAAATTCGTTAAGAGAGGAATAGCGGTCCGAGATCGGCGCAACCTTTGTATTCTCTCAATCGTGATACTACTCCTCCCGCAGCCGACAAGAGTTTTTGCCTGCTCGCAGAACTTCAAAAGTAATTATGTATTGCCAATCAACTTTACTTCGCTCTGAATGTTGGCAACATTTTTGGCTGAAAAATATTAATATGCACATATGTATATGTATGTGTATAAATAATAAAGGAGTAAAAGACAAAATAATTAATTATGTCTCTTAAACAAAAAAATTTGTATGGTCAAAGGAAGTATGGAGTCTTGCCCACCTTCGAAAATCGTTTACTTAAATATTGTATCATAAAAGAGATCATCGATAGTAAAACCTCAGAAAAAAGCGAACGAAAGAATTTACATGAATTAGGGTGGTCAAAAAAAAATAATAAGGTAGGATTTTTTATACTCTCACCCCCTAGGATTGTTCTATACCGAAAAAATTATACCCCTGCGTGTTCTTAATTTGTAATCAAAAACTATTTAGAGGTCGCTCAAAGCGCCCAAAGTTTCCAAATATATAGTACATATTTTATATGCGAAAAAAACAAATTTTCGTAGAAATGGCTTTTCTCCTCAGGAGACTTCCAGTAACAATACCCAGTTGTCTACTTAATCATTGTCTCTTATTAAATATTTTTATATGACCCATAAGAACTCAAAAAATTCAATGGGGGACCCATAAAAGGTCGCCAGTATTAAAAAATGGTACAATAAACAATTGGGTATTATTATTTGCAGTCTCCTGAAGAGAAACAAAGTTTTCCGATCGAATATATTGATCTTCAAGAATTGCATAACAGTTCAAAGAAAACTTGGTTTTCTCCATTATAAAATACATGGTAAACTTTGAGCGCTTTGAGCGACCTCTAAATATATTTTTTTTTTTAATAAAAAATCAGGGGCATAATGCGTTTCTGTATAGAACAATCCTAGGGGATGAGAACATTAAAATTCCGACCTTACTTTTTCCAATGCATTTTTGGACGACCCTAATCTACCACATACGTAAATGAATTTTCCATTTTAATTACAGCGGAAAGGTGTGTTTTGAATAAAATACAAATTTAGCATATGCCACACTTTTTGATACCTTATAGAATGTGAAGAATGTAGTTCATTCATTTGCAATATATCCCACTTGTTAAGAAAAGTTTTTTTTACTACTGACTCCCTGAAAATGTTTGTACCCCAAGTTTAGGGGCTAAAATTGCCTTAAAACTTTGGCGCTCACCTTTTTTAAGCTTATGGTTCTGCTTTTACTCCAACTTATTTTGTTAGGGGATTTTTAAATGGTTGCAGAGTGTAAACAATCGCTACGTCTGTTCTGTCTTCTCGGAACCACGTGCCAGTCTTGTGGTGGATGAGGTCAAACCATTCGCGCATACAGGCCCCTTCACATATGAGTATTTAGATGAAAAATCCGGTTAAAAGTCAGATTTACCAACTTTGGTAAAAGTTGAGTTAAATATACACTGCCCGCAAAAAGTATTGGCACAGCAATTTTTCACAATACATATATGCAACAATTTTCTTTCTAATATTTTTCCGTGAATTTTTTATAAAAATATGGTTCCTTCTACAACAAAAAAAAACATAAAAATATAATTCGTAAACTTTGTGCAAAACTCGCGAAAATTCAGCAAATTTTCATGCAAATTTTCAACTTTTCCATCAGATTTATAAAATTTTTTTGAGTATGCAGTTTTGCAGCCCATTCTCTTCTTCTTCTTATTTGGCGCTGTAACCGCCTAAGCGATTTTGGCCGAGTCCAAAACAGCACGCCAGTCATTTCTCTTCTGTGCTAACTGACGCCAATTGAAAATGCCAAGTGAAGCCAAGTCCTTC
>NW_016177135.1:0-8714 GCF_001687245.7 Rhagoletis zephyria | reverse complement strand
AATTCAGTACAACTTGATCCCCCGCACTCAGATGTTACTGTTGACAATGGAACTGGATCCGCAACTGCCGTTGAATGTAGTACTGGTAATGTCACTGTAGGTACGCTAGCATAGGTTACTCCTCTTGATCTTCCAACGCCAAGTACTTTTGTTTGACAAATATAACACTCTATTGAATGGCAAGTAGGTTCTCTCCATATCATTGGTGTATCAAATTTTGTTTGTTGTCCTGATTCCCACTGAATCAATTCTACTCGACACGATGTACACAAAGTGTTCGGTGTCCATGGTTTTTCAGCATTTTTAGGCTCAATTCCAAAATACTTGGAGTATAAAGTTTTGATATGATCTGAGAACACTCGTCGTCGCCTTATGATAGTATATTGGCCACACATGAAACAGAACATATCTGGATCCTTATTACACTCAAATTCTCGCGTCCTTTTACTCATTTTATTTATTTTTTAATAAATCACGGTTTTGAAATTAGACTTATGAACTGAACTATCTCCGGCGAGCCTTGAAGATGTTATGAAGTTTCAAAGCGCATTAACTCATATTTATACTCGGAACAAGAATAAAATTGAAAAAATCAAATCTTACCTAGACAGAAAGGTTCCTTTTTATAACAAGCCGGGAAAAGAAAATATTACCTGTTTTAGATGTAGGCTTTAGAAATTTTCTGTGTCTTATAATTTTGAAAATCTACCTGCATACTTACCCATAACTGACGGAAATACATGTTTATAACTACATGCCTACAGCAGGTTTCGAACCCAACCACTCTTCCTTTCGATGCAACCACTCTACCTACTATAATACAATTCGAGTATTAAAAGTACTATTTGATTTATTTAAAGAAAAAGTGTTATCATTGTTATGGTGTTATTCGTTTATCCGGATAATATCTCACTTGCACTTTATACCTTTAATATATGTATGTATGTATAGGTACATACATTGAAGTTGCGCAACCTGGGTATTTTTATTTGATCGCTTATAACTTACGTAGTTTTGCATCGATTTTCTTCGATGATAGCTTATTTTTTTTGTAATACAACAGAGCTTAGGGAGAAAAAAAATCTGCAAAAAAAATAAAAGGTTTTCGAGATCCTTCCCCGCAAAGTACAATTTTTTTTATATTTTTACAAAAAAAATTGAAAAAATCGGTAATGATTGTTCGTTATCTTTGAATCTACAGGGCCTAGCAAAAAGTGTTGTATACACAGCTTATAGAAAATTTTATTACCTTTTAAAAGCTTCAAACCGTTTTGGAATTTCTTAATTCGTTCTTGAGATATATATGATTAAGTGGACCCAATTTTTTTTTTTTTTGCAAAAACGGTAAATTGCAAATATCTCAAAAATGGTACCATAGAATTAAAAATAACCTTGATTTTCGGAATCAGGGGGTGATTTTACATAAGAATTTCATAACGGCGTTTCTGGTAAAGAGAAAAAGTTGAAATTTGTGGTCCAGTGTTATTACCGAACGGTTATCAATCGGAATGGTTTTAAAAAGCCTTGTTTCTTAACTTCACTGTAGGAGAGGTGCCACCTGTTTAAAAAGTTAAATTCAATTTGAACTAATGGTTATCGAACTGTGTATCACAATATGGGCGCCAAACAAAAAAAAAGTTTAAGGGGGTAATAGTTTGTAAATATTTTGCAAAGGGTTGCCACCTGTTTGAAAAGTCGAATTCAGTTAACATATATGTAATACTAAAATATGCTAAACAAAAAAGTGTTAGGGAATATTTTTAGTTTTAACAACAAGAATATTTTTAAAGTGATTAAAGAGAGTTGCCACCGTTTAAAAATTAAATTCAAATTATTTAATAAGTTGAATGAGTTACTTAAATATTGGAATCACTCGGAATGGGTTTGACAAGGCTTTATTTCTGAACTCTATTTAGAGGGTTGCCACATGTTCAAAAAATCAAATTCAACTTAATTCACCAGTTTATTAGAATATGCATTACGATTTTAGACGAAGGCTATTTAAGAATGTTTTAGTTTTAAAAAATTTTAAATAGGGTGCCACCTGTTTGAAAAGTTCAATTTAACTAACTTATATACAAATTCTATGAAATATTAAAATACGGGTATCTAACGAAAAAGTGTTAAGGAATGAACCTGCATAATGATTGAAGAGGGTTGCCACCCGTTTAACAAACTACATTAAAATTATTGAGAAAGTTAGATGAATTACTAAGAGATGGATATCAATCGTAATAGGTTTTAAAAGGCTTAATTTCTGACCTTTATTTAGGAGGGTTACCAATTGTTTGAAAAATCAAATGCAACTTAATTCATGATTTAATTGAAATATTTATCACAGTGTTGGACGAAAGAGATGTAAGAAGATTTTAGTTTCAAAATACTTTTGAAAATGATTTCTACCTGCATGAAAGGTCGAATTTTGTTAACTTATACGCAAGATTTACGAAATATTAAATTATGTGTCCAGGTCATTAGATTTGCACCGTCCTTTCGAATTTCAAATATGAGAGGTCGAAGTAAAGACTTTGGCCCGTAGATGTGCAAAAAGAATTTAATTTTTGAAGCCAGAACTTTTTTATCGGTACAGGGTGATTTGAAATTTGATGATATTCAAAACCGACACTATGCGAGACCTCTCGTGGTAGTATAACTGGTATAACTCTGACTAACATTTGAAACAGTTTCTAGGGTTTTGAATTAAATGTAGGGCGATTTAACGCCATGCGGGTTCACTAATTTTCTCTATGCTTTCTTATCGATGAATTTTCTATTTATTTATCGATATCTTATCGATTTGAATCACTGTAACTTCCTTCAAATAGCTATGGCGCGGTCATTAATGAAAACACTTTGAGTGAATTTCTTTTTTTAGTCGCACAACACAATTTGAAGAAGAAGCACCTTATGAATAAACTTCAGAGATGAATGCAGCATACCTTGCAGTATTTTTATAATAAACTTTCAATGTTCTACATTCAACGCTCTTTATCTTTTCACGCTTATGGCTAAATAGCGATCTCATAAACCGCGACCAGCTGCCGCACGTTAAAACCTGATCAATCCATCAACGCACCTGTCAATCAATTTGTTATGTGAAGGAGCTATAGCATCGACCAAATTGTTGACCATAAATCGCAGCTATGAATTGTTAAACAAGCAGTCTGACATGCATTTTAATGAGGGTGTATTCGTGCATACAGACATACGAACAAAAAAATATATTTGTATGTCATAATATGCAAATACGACAAAATATACATATTTTTATTAGAATAACTAGGTGCAAGGGGAAAGCATATATATATATATATTATTTTGGAGCTCGTTTCATTAAACGAATCAAATAATCAGAATTAGAAAAAGAGTTTACTTATTTGTTACGCTTTCACACATTAACTACTCAACCGATTCCCAATTTTGTACACTGGTGCCATTTAGCCCAACTTAAAATATAGGATAGATTTCATCTCGATTATACGAGGGGCGTGGCATCACCCATAAAATGGAATTTTCATACCGCATATCATATCTTAGAAAATATTTTTGATAGAGTACAGGAACTTGCTATAGATACATATATGTATGTATATGAAATCAATTCCATGCTCATGGAGAAGTGCTGCCACCTGATTAAAATATCAAATTCGACTTGAATTAAGGAAATTATTTATTTGAAAATTATATTAAAAAATGGATGACAAGAGTTGTAGTTAGAAAGTATTTTGGAAAGGGTTGCCACCTGTTCGCAAACTATCTGAAAAATTAAAATATATGGGTGTCAAATGAAAGATTGCCAAGAAACCCTCAGATTGAACATATAAAATATTACTGAGATATTTTACAAGCATTGCCACCCGTTTAAAAATTAAATTAATTTAATTTAAGTGAATTACTGGAATATGGGTATCAATCGAAAGGTTTTTGATAAGGGTTTTAGTTCTAAACTACATGTAGGAAGGAGGGTTGCCACCTATTTGAAAAATCAAATTGAATTAAAAGATTTTGATAATTGGAATATGTATCACAATATGGACGTCAGACAAGAGGGATTTAGTAGGGTTTTAGTAGGAAAATATTTCGGTGTGAGAGTCGAGTGGTAAATGCTCTGGCTATCTGCTGTGACTACAGCTTTTCGACGTTGAACTTTTTTCGCGTTGTCGGACGCACATCTTTTTCTGCACAGCAGTGGATGCGTATCTAAGCTGCAGCAATAAATTGGTCCGAGTCGATGTTTGGCCCTCGGAGTGTACGTACGTCTAAAACACTGGAAGCATGCCTTATGTCTATTACAGCACGATCGATTTGGTTTCTCATTTTTCGATCTGTAGAAAGCCAAGTAGCTTGATGGATATTTTTACGCTTGAACCTACGTACTACTGCATACTATCATGTTGCTGACCCCGTCAAAGTTGATCAGCCTCAGTCCATTATTGGACGTTTCGTCGTGGAAGCTGAATTTTGCGACGGTTGTTCCCAATAGCCCTTCCTTTTCCACCCTCGCAATGAAATCGCCAAGCACGATTTTGATGTCTTCCGTCGGAGAATGGGTGCAGATGAACAAGATATGGAAGAATCTCCCTTCGATGTGGATTTTGGGGAGACGTTCACCCACCGTGGTAAATCACAGTACTCGACGTCGGAGTCTCCCTCCCATCACAAATTCAACATCGAGCTTGCGCTCCTTTAGATGGCAGCTGCAGTAGACGCTCCAGACACTTTTGCCTTACTCCGTTCAACGCATGTCTTGGATGGCAGTCTTTACGTGAAAAAATGTCAAAAAAAACGCAATTTACTCGAAATTTAGGATGTGTACGAGTCAAACGGACCGCCGATTCGGATTTAATGTTGCTGTTGTAGCGGCTGTGGAAGACCCAAGTAGCATGCAGCCTCTATAGGGTCTGTCCACAGAGTCGTTAGTTGTGTGGGGTTTTGAGGGCATGCGAAGAGATATTTCGAGTCGTGGGATGTCTCTCCGCATGTCGGACCTTTCATTGGGCACATCTGCATGTAGTCTGCTCAGGTAAGAGTTCAACCTGCTGCAATAGCCAGAGCGAAGTTCGGCTATTGTCGTTAAAAGCTCACACCACTGGTTTTGTTTGTGTGCCGGTGTTATTGTGTATTTATGCGTAATGATTACACAATATTTTGCAATTATTTATTTACCTACATACATATATATGTATGCGTATTGATCTTTTGTTTTCGAAAAACTGCGTAATCGCTTGATGGGCAAAAATTTCGCCAACTGGCGTAGGCTGGTTGCTAGGAGCGATAAACTCATAATATTCTTTGTAGCGCCCATAGATAACCACCAAAGCATGTACATATGTATGTTTCTACTCAGCGTAAACTTTACGCGTCACTTTATGCCTTTGCTTGAGTATACATAACTACGCATACACCCACATACACATGTGCGTATGCATAAGATATGAATACTTTACGCACGCAACATGCTGCTGAGTCAATAACTTGAAAACGTCAACGAAATTCGATGAATTTATCATGAAATTGCGAGAAATCGCTGCGAATTTCTGGGAAAATTTATAGTGCGACTAAGACGTATGTATGTATGTATGTAGACGCAGACGCGTAAGTTGGCGCGAACACAGACACAGCCGCCTGTTGTGACTACGCTCCTTCGACACAGCGCACCCCTCAGCTGGTTTTGCTTTACTTTTTCATTGCCAACTGTTTTCCAACGCCAGGAAACAGTACCTGAAAAAAGCAGCATGAAAAACAAAAAAAGTCCTATATGGCAACATGAACATACATACATAATACACCTCGTAAACGACAACATTTTTCGTCGCCCCTTTGACTTGCTTTGAGTTGAGTGGTCTGATCCAAACGACAAAAAAAAAAAACACATGGGAACTTTGGACTGGCTTTTAGTGTATCTCAAAGGCGTTTGTTGACTTTTGCAATACCTCATCCAGTTCGTTGTCATTTATGCGAGCATATGTACATATGTATGTATGTATGTATGTATGTGCATACACGCTTATGTTCGAGTGCCTTGAATTTTTGGCGCTCTTCCGTTCCGCTTGCTGTTAACCTGGGAGCTATGGGGCAATGCGGTGAGAATCTTTTGTCGAGGTCGGCGTTGAAAAAAGTGTTCCAAAGCCGCTACATGTATCTAAATATGTACATATGTAAGTATGTATGTATGTACTTACATACACACATGGTTATGTAGGTATGAATATATGTACATTAGGGTGCTCCTTAAATGTAGGAAGCAAATTTGTATAACAGATTTCCCAAGCCTCGAACCCCTACGTCGATGCTACTATAGTCGAAAATATCACATATAAATTTTGGCCCCAATTGGAGTCGGTTAAGGCATGGTGCACAGAGGTCAAAATTTAGACTGCCCTATGAAGACGTCTGAACCGACTCCAATCAGGACCAAAATTTGTATGTGATATCCTCGACTTTAGTAGTATCGAGTTTGGGTATTAAATGGAAAAAAAAATATTTTTAAATTTTAGTCTCCATGGAGCATCTGGCCTTGAACCCCATTGCGACACGCTTTAACCGACTCCAATCGGGACCAAAATCTTTATGTGAAATCTGTGTCCGTGGTATTACCGACTGAAGGGGTTACACTGAAAAAAATCCCTCATTTGATTTTCTAAGGACCACCCTAATGCACATACGAATACGTATTTATGAATGTATTTAGTATTAATGGTCTCACTTATGCGTTGCTGCGCATATGACGTACCCATTAACGACCTGTCCGCCGGCGCATTGACATTGCTGGACGCACAGATCATATGCGTACGCAGAGTTGCCCTGTAGGTAAGTGATTGTGTTTCATAAACTGCAAAAATTATGTTCCAGCGATTGTCTTGGGTTTGAAAAAAATATGTACAGTGAAACCTCGATATAACGAAGTTGAAGGGGTTGGACAAATGCTTCGTTGTATATGTATATAGTTTCGTTTAATTTATAGGATACAGTTGGTTCATCTGATATTTAAATGTATAAGCGACTGGAATAGAAGTTTAAAAGATATTTTGCAACTTATATAGGTATGTACCTGTGGTCTGAGATCAATTGAGCATTTGAATCGTGCCACTCACTGATGTGCTACAAAAAACCAGTCGACACAAGGGAAAACTCCCCAAAGAGCAGTTTCCAAGAACAAGCCCCGAGAGCAAATATACTATACTCCCCCCCGTGGTTCACCGTGGTACCAGAATTAAGTCTCTGGTCAGACCTCGTAGCCGAAACTACTGCTAGCTGAGCCTCCACTCCACTCGAGAACTGGCAAGATTTGACGAGGGTCCTCGGGGTTCTCATACCCGTAATTCCAAAAATGTGGAATCCCCTGGGGGCATTTTCATCATATTTCGGCATTTACAGTCGGATTTTGGGTACGATATATCGATGTTTGTCCCAAAGTTAATTAACCTCAGGTACGCCGTTCTAAATATGTAGTAATTACCCACTATATCTAATTTCTTGTCGCCCTAATAAACCATCCTAATGCCAGTAAATGAAAAAGGAAATTCTGGCAACTGCATTTCAACTGACCACTAGCAATTTTTTAATAATGGCAAATATTAACTTGAAGATCTGCTAGCGAGGAGATCTTAGCGTTGTTCTGTTTGTTTTTGAGCAAAAGGTTAAATTAAAACAAAAAAAAAAAACCTTAACCTATAGATGTGCGATAAAGTTATATTTTATAATGAAGAATATTTTTTAACGGTATAAAGAGATATGAAATTTGATGAAGGAAAATATTTTGAATATTTTTTTTAGGTTTTTGAAATTAAAATTTGAGCATTTTAACGCCATGCGGGTTCACTAGTTTTGATTAATCCAGTAGAGGTCTTTAAAAAAATTGTTTATCGCCTAATGTAGGTATCACCGAAAACTTTAAAAAGGCAACCCTAGGTTCGGCCAAAAAAGTTTTTGTTTTTTGAAATTGCCTTGCAAAAATACGTTACCTTAGAATCAGGGATTTGCGACGAACTGATTTTTGTTAGCGCTTGTAAGGTGGTACGGTCTAATGTATGTACACATGTACAATGGTTTTTGACAATTTTTAGCTTGTCTCGCTCCTCTAATTGTTAATTTACTCGTATTTACGCTGTCAATGTTGGTTTACATCACTTAAGCATTTAATTTCAACTCTTTTCCACGCTTGTTGGTACTAATGTCATCACCGTATTTATTGTTGTTTTTGTTTTGAGCAGTCATAATATAAACTATAGCTAGGCTAAGCAAACCTGAAATACTGCCATACCTTTTGCTGATGTCGGTTGGCGCATCCCTGGTCAAATCGCAGAACCGGATGATCAGCCGATGTGGCCGTACAATGTTGTTGAAAATACTGAGTGTTTTATTAGTGTGTCGTACATACATACATACTTGCTCGCCTTGTCAACGTCCTCTAATGTGTTTAACCGGCCACTTGTAGATATTTATTTATTTTTTTTTTGGCTAATGACAAAGGCTAATATTTTCTTCCTGTTACATTGCATTCACTCAACTGGCACTTACTCCCTTTCTACGTACATGCATACATACATACATACATACATACACAGTACTCGGGCATATTTGGTACCGATCGCCACTTTCGACTTACCTTTGATATCGTCCGGCTGCAGAGCGTTATCTGTCCAAACAGTCCAAATCAAGCAGTCGCAGTCACTGGCAGGCAAACAGGCCGTCCGTCAATCGGTCACTTCGTC
>NW_016177134.1:0-8715 GCF_001687245.7 Rhagoletis zephyria | reverse complement strand
GGCTCCGCCCGAACTTAGACTTTCTTACTTGTTTTATTTTATTTTTTTTCGAAGAAGAGGGAAATGCTTCATGCACTGAACGGGGGCGTTAGTCTCTATACTAACTTCCCCGACTGTGAGACTCCCATCGAAGCGTGTTGGACTACCAACTAAAATCCAAACTCTCACCGCCCGCGCAAGAATCCCGCACGGGATAAAACATACACTTTATGTCGAATATATTTTTTATTTTGTCTTCAGCGCCACCTAGCGGTTAAATTTTTTGCACATATATGCCCTACAATGTTTCAACTACATATGCCAAATTTGAAACAAGTTGGAGCATAAATACGGTATTTCAAAACACCTCGACCCTTGCGCCGGCACCTAGCGAGTGAATATTTATTATGAAAAGCCCATAAATAAGTTAGATAAATGACTTTAATTTTTTTCGGGCTAGACCTTCCTCTGGAAACGCACAGTCCATGGAATCATTAAATGAATTATCGGTGGTTATTGAGTACACTGAAGGGGAAAAAGTAAAATCAAACAAAAACGTATTTGACCTTACTAAAAACGTCAATGAAAGTACTGTCAGACGCAGGGTTCGAATTCGAGGGTTGCCGTTGTGCGCGCCGCGATAAAGCTAAGTGGGGTGGTCTTCAAGTTCACCTCAAGCTATGGGAATTCCAGAATTCTAAAAGGCTTCGAGTTCCTACCGACTCGGACAGACCACTGCACGCCGGTTCTGGGTCCGAATGGATCTTTTACCATCCACATTCCAGTGAGGGTAGACTGGGAGGGGTGCAGTATCTGGAATCGATAAATTTCACACCCAAAAAATTATATAAATTAATGTAAACTTATTTACAGGTGGACCGAAGCTGAATGGGAAGGTGGGCGGAGGTGTATTCTTCGAAGAGCTCTCCATTAACCTGAAATTTAGGTTGCCGCGATAAAAGACTCTTCGAATTAGCTGCTCTCTATTGAAACATCTGTTAAGGAAGTAAATATTTATTCTGACAGCCAAGCAGCCATCAGGGCTCTCGGCTCCCTGACGGTGCGTTCGGAAACGGTGATGGAGTGTTTGACTTCCCTATCGATTGCGTCTGATTATTTTGTTATTAAGCTAATTTGGGCAACTGCATGGCTGATGAGCTCGCAAGACAGGGAACTCTCGAGGAATTACTTCCCGATAGAGAGGATCTGGGGGCTCCCTGACCTCGTGTAGTCTACAAGATGGCAAAGTCTTTCTGGCCACGGGTGGGCCGGAAGCGGTCTGGGGAGCTCCTGAGATTAAGCAAGCTGCATCTCTCACTATGCGTACTGGTCACTGTGTGATTGGTAACCACGCCGTAAGGCTGAATGTCGTAGATAACCCGTACTGCACCAGTTGCATGGAGGACGATGAGGTGGAATCATCTCAACATCTGCTGCTCCGGTGCCCTCCCTTTGCGAGCCTAAGGTTTAAGCACCTTGGGTCGCACTTTTTTCACACTCCCGACGAGTCGACATCATGGAGCGTTTCTCCGTTTCTCCGGCAAAAAGCCATAGGTGTCTTCTTTCTCCCATAGCTTCCCCCCTCTTTCTCCTACCCATCCACTCTATTTTTTCCTGCCTCCCTGCGTCCTTTTCCCTCCGCCCTCTAAGGGCATCTCAATATACAGCTTAGTCGAGTCCAAGTGTGCCTCTATATGCGGAGGCAGCCTGGTTATCTAACCTAACCCTCACTATCTTTAAATACGAACATTTTTAAGCGATAACACCGATAACAGCAACATAAGTTTCAATTGCGTCACTCTCGTTTTTATAAGGCTAGTAGGTAGCCAAACCTATACTTCAAAATCTTTTTGGGTAAAAGTAAGGTACGGGTAAAAGTAAGGTACGGGGTAATGAAAATTTTACCAAAATCGTTTACACCTTTTTACCGTAGCAAAACTTCAAAAGAATGAAAACACCTCTGGCAAAAAAAAAAGAAAAAATAATAGCAAAATGTTTAACTTATAGTGGTATTCACCAAAGTGAGCAAGTTTATGTATTTTCAGTGAGTCATACATATTTACACTTACATAGTAACTAACAGTGAGTGGTTTCCAAATACTATATGCTCGGTGCTAAAATCAAACGAGTAAATTTTCGGCACAGCAATAATACCAGCAAGGGTTTGTTGCTTCACTGAAATGATTTCAAGTTCAGTATTTGCAATTGGGCAAACAGCAAAACCCAGATTGCCATTTAAGTGCAAATAAAATCAAGTTTTTCCTACTTTAAAAAGTGCCAAAGCAGCATACCGCGCAGCTGCAGTGTGGAGCAACCTTTCCAGCTGCGCATGCGCATATCACAGCTTCCGTATTTGCCATTGTTGCTGTCTTTAATTATGATTTTTTCTCTCCGTTTCACTTTTGCTGATTCGCTTCGAATTTTATTTCTTTGCCACCATACATATATGTACATATTTAGCCATACAATTTTGCTGTGCGGTTGTTTTGTTGTCGACCTTGTTCCAGTTATCGCACCGAAAATCATCACCATCATAAAAAGCAGCAAGTACACAAAGAGAAGAGGGCAAAGAGCAACAGAATAGGGCGAAATGTTAAAAAAGTGCACAATAAGCGCTTGTGTAGATACGTTTGTGTACGTGTGTGTGTGTGTGTAACAATGCCAATGAAATCGAAAGTGAATGAAAGATGTTGTAAAGAAGCTGGTGGTCAATGGTGCAGACGGTCAACTGTGGGAGCAGTTTTGCTGGTCTTAACAAAAAATGCACTGACCACCGCAAATTTGCTGTGGTTTGCAATTTACAGCCAAAGCGAAAGCAGTAGCGAAGGGCAAAAGTGAATTTATCATTCAATGAAATCGACTACAAAGTAAATAAAAACAAGTAATTTTTAGCAAAAAAAAAACCCGACTTCAACTCTCATATAAAAAAAAAAGATATATATATATCTCATGATACACTGATCGGATCTTAACCAAATTAGTGTGGGACCTCTGAGACACTACCTTTCCGATGCAAAAAGAATTATCGAAATCGGTAACATACATAAAAAAAAAAAATATTCCGACGAACTGATAACCTCCTGCTTTTTTGGAAGTCGGTTAAAAAAAAAACAAAGTGACAAAGTAAAGTGAGGGAAAAATAAATAATATAAAAAAAAACTTTTTAATATACAACGCTTTTATAAATGGACTAAAAAGTAGAAAATAATATTTCTCAGTCCCATAGAATTTGTTTTGATAACTTTTGATTTTGAAATTTTAGCAAAAGTCATTATAAACAATCTATGAAATTGAAAATGAAAAACGTGGAGCGCATGCAATACAAAGTATTCGATTTAATTGACAATAGTCAAACTACATAACGTTGACCTAAAATTTCTACAGCGAAAGTAGAACTTTGAAATCGATTTTAAGCGGTCGTTATACATACATACATATATTACTTTTCATATCAATTCAAGTGTATTACATGCGCCCCACGCTTTTCATTTTCAATATCATAGATTGTTTATAATGACCTTTGCTAAAATTTCAAAATCAAAAGTTATCAAAACAAATTCTATGGGACTGAGAAATATTATTTTCTACTTTTTAGTCCATTTATAAAAGCGTTGTATATTAAAAAGTTTTTTTGTATATTATTTATTTTCTACTTTTTAGTCCTGTCTGAATAAAATTTTGCAATAGATATTAAAATAATTCAACGATATTAATAGAAAGGTGCACACACATGCATTTACATATGTATGTACATACAAACGAGCACCAATTAATTTTATTTAAAGAAATGGCGTGTCGTCTATTTCCGCTGTAGCAAACGTAGTACATAGGGCGACATCTAGATGTCATCTACCTCGCCCTATTCACTATAGCTGTCGCCCTATGCACTATGCTTTTTTATAGGAACTTTTCAAAGCTTTGCTTTGGTGTCGGACACACAACATTGAAAGTTTCTGGACGCACAACATTGCAAGTTGATAAAAGCGTTGTAAAATAATTAAAATGGATGAAGTCTTTTGTTTTGTGCCACAATCTACAACTATTTAGCACTCAACTATCGATTGACGTGAAGAAGCGAAACGAAGCCACTGATACACATTTTTAAATAAGTTTTATTAAAAAAAAAAAAAAAACAACAACCATGTTGAATTTGTGTTAAGGCAAATTCGGCAGTACTCATGATTGCACTCAGTCGATACTTGCTAAATCGTTCGATCACTCGAAGCTAGAGTTTCCAAACTCTAAAATTTTTATTCATTAAACGACTGTTCGATTAATTTACTCACAACTCAGATAATCCACTCAGGCGCTCCCCAGCTTAAGCTGTAACTATGAGTGGGTTTGTACGTGTGCATAGTGGGCTTCATTTTGTGTTCTCTATGCACTTATAATCATTATGTGGTTTTTCGTTGAGCAATTTGCGTTAAGCAATATTATGGTACATACACTGCAGTAAAATTTAGAGACTGTCTGATAAAGCGCTAGTTCCGAACTGCATATCTCAGAACTATCTGAGAACTAGTGCAAAAGGAATGCAGGGCGGGACAGTTGAAACTGGCGGTGTAAATGTGCAAATGCTCACTACTCGTACAATACGAAAGTAGCTCAGCGAGAAGACCTCCGACTCAACCATCCTTAGTCGCGAGTTTAAATCGCGGTGGAGGCAGTTCCGAGTTTTCAAATTTAATGAATATAAATTGTTGCGTGCAGCTTATAATATTTTTTATTTATTTTTTTTTAATAAAATATGTAACAAAAACGGAATCTGTAAAAGAAAAGAAAAAACGAAAATATGTCCAAAAATCGAATCGAAAAAAAAGGTTTCTTAGAAAAAAAAACTGTCCAAAATGGAGCCGGTTAAAAACTGATTGCAAAGTTATGCACTGGGCGACAATTGCCACCACCAATGATATCGCCTTGTAAAACTGGACAGTTGAAAGCATTGCTTGGGTGTTGAGCTAAAACTGCTACTGTCGGCAAAAGGTCTAGTTCTACGCTAGTTCTAGGCTAGTCAGATTTTCTGCAGGGTATTTACTCACACACACATACATATGTACAAAAGTTCACATACATATCTGTACTTTGTTATTTGTTTACTTTAAACTCAAATTGTCATATCGCTGTTTTGTATTATTGTCTTTGTATTAGTTAAAATCGATTTAAACAGAAAGACAGTGTGGAAATCAGACACTAATGGTCTATTGACACATTGTCATCAGGGCAAAGATTTCCTCACGTTTTTTGCCGTTGTTGAGACATTGCCCTTATACGTCTTAAGCACGGATCACACGATTTGTACATTTGTACGTTATCACAGCTACCTCATTCTATTCAACATACCCAGAGCTGGACAGTCGCTCAATTTGATGATAACTAAAATCAGGTTTGATATGTAGGTGTGCCACAAACTCCTACATATCCTGCAGGATTATGTTTTTTTTTTTCACTAAAAGTAGTCACTTACGTCTCTCTGTTTCCTTTCACGTCAAGTTTTCCTCTCCCCTACCGAGGTACGTCTCTTAAGCAGAAGTGTTTGCAATAATCAGAGCTATGAGCCATTTATACCAGGCAGAACAAAATGATGAGAGAGGAAGTTTGCAGTGAATGCCAAACTAAACTGAAGACTAAATGGAGTTCAGGCGTTCCTGTGACGTACGAGTATTGGCTGGTTATTAACCGGATCAGCCGTCACAATACGGGCCACCAAACATTGGACAATCGATGTCGAACAGTCACCGTGTTTTTAAGGTTTATAGCAACTGTGATCTGGTGGGTAAGTACTAGAACGGGGCAGTTGTGGTTAATGAACTTAAGAACAAATTGAAAAATATATCCTCGAGAACATCGTACATCATACTTTAAAATCCGACAGTAAATGCCGCAGATGTCACAACCTACCACCCGTTCGGCAAAAAATAAATATATATACATCGAACTTTTTTTCTGGTACGGTCTAATGTATGTATACTTACGTAAGACGTTTGTCTTTGTGCATATATCACAAAAACAAATCAAACTAGATCAACATAAAATTTACTGTTAAAAAAATTTTCAACTGCAATGACTAAGCAATTTTCTAGTTATAAATCAAATGCATTCCTTTTGTTGCGCATAGTCTCTTTCTTTGTGTATAATTATTGTTGTTGAAATCGCAATATTTCCATGAAATAGTTATATGCCGTACTGGCTACAAAATACTCACAAAATAAAACAGAAGAAACCGACAGTCAAAAATTACTCATACGCCCGCTGGCACCAGCTGATTTGAACCGACGCGACGCAACGTTGACTTTGGGCATTTGTGTGGTTACTAATATACAGCGAGTGGTTAAAATACTAGTTATTTACATGTATGTATATATGTTATATGTATGTATGCGTGTACGATAGCATCGAACATATGAATGTAGTATGAATTTGCCTTTGTCGGCTTGTGTCTGCTAATTTTTGCAATCAAAACGCATGCATTAAAAGGCAACAACAAAAAATTGTAGAAATTTTGTACGTTTCAAAGCATACATATTTATGTAGAAACACAAAAATGTTTATTAAAAATGAATGCAATTTTGCTAACTTATTTTATTTAATTTGCCTTAACTTAATGCACAAAAATTTGAATGTAGTTCATGAGTATTTGCATATGAACTGAATGTGGATACATATGTATATACAAACTTACATTGATGTGAAAACATAAGTATTCGTTTGTACAAGTATATGCTTTATATTTGTATGCATACGGTTTATATGAATGTATGTACCTACATTAAAACCAAAATGTTAGAAATGTGAAGCAGCAAATTACATTTTGATTATCTCAGTTCTGCTTGATTATGATTGCCTATATACTTTTGCGATTGGGTAAAAAAAAACAAAAAAAATGTGTGTGGATCCAACGCGCAACTGAAGTGAAACTTTGTCTTTCTCTAATAGCCGTATTACTATATTACTAGTGAATTCGGGTGGCTACACTATTCAAAAAACTAAACATGCCTTCGCGTATTGTATATATACATAGTTAGTTAGATTTGACTATTCGACTATGTGGCAACACTAATGCAAAGTATTTTCAAACTAAATCTTTTATTCAACTCCTTCCTTTGACACCCATAATAACTAAATTCGACTTTTCGAACAGGTGGCAACCCTTATAAAAAGTATTTTTAAATTTAAATCTTCTTAAGTGCCTGTCGTCTGACACTGGTATGCAAATTTAAACTAATTGATCAACAGATTTGTCTTTGGTTTTAAAAATACGTGGCAACCCTTCTGAATATAGTTCAAAAATAAAGCCTTTTTCAAACCTCCTTTGATTGATATCCATCTTTTGGTAATTCATTTAACTTATAAAATAATTTGAATATAAGTTTGTAACAGGTGGTAACTCTCTTTATAACACCTTAAAAATATTCTAAATATTCAAATTAAAGATCTCCTAACACTCTTTCGTTTGACACCTATATTTGAATGGTTGAGTGACTTGTGTATAACTTATTCAAATTCAACTTTTCATACAACATACATGGCAACTCTATTCAAAATATTTTCAAACTAAAATCCTCTTAAACCTCTTTCGTCTTATATCAAAATATTTCGACTATCGAATTGCCTTAAATTAAGTTGAATTTAATTTCTTAAACACGTGGCAGCCCTGTTCAATATATTTCATAAGGCCAATAATAAAATAAAATTATAATTAGTCATTCTGCCCTGTTTGCACTTTTTAAACAACGGTAATAATATTCGCGGTTAACTGCATACCATCTCATTTACTAATCTCGTCTTTACCAATTTAGCAACAATAATAAAAACTGTCAATTCGCATCTCTTCGATCATTTTTCGGAGCTTTTCATTAGCACTTCAAAAGCATTGGTCAGAAATTATGTCAAGTTCAATTTTTGTTTACTCAATTTTTAAATGCATAAATATATTTTAAATTGTTAATTACTATGCAATTCAACTACACATTTGTAAATATTTTAACACAAGGTTAGGTTAGGATAAGCTGGTTGCACCGTGAATTGAGCGTACCTGCGCTGTTACAAGATGTCTTTTTTTTATCACCAACATTTCAATCTTACTTGACCAAGACGAGGTGAGAAAAGTAATAAGGCAGTTAAAAAACAACTACGACTCAGAGGGAACGGTATACCGGCTGAGCCGGCGGCAAAGAGCTGGTTGGGCAGCTGCATCCGCTGCACATGATCGAAGATTCACTTATAAGCCAAGCACTACGGGAGATGCGTTTTAGGGCAGCCAAAGTGTGACTTAGCACAACGCAGAGAAGACAGATCTGGTACTCCTTACCTTCCGAACTGGTGAAAGCCAAAGCTGAAGCAAAGCACCAAGTAAATACCATGGAACAATATTTGATAGCAAGCTATTGTGCCACCTCAATGTGTAGGAGAGGGCGAGGAAAGCCTCTGTGGAATTTTATGCATTCAAAAAGACGCTGGTCTGCCTATAGCACATTCTTGTTTTCGTTGGATCGCCACGGCTATATTCAGGCCGCTACTGTTCCTTGGGGTTCAGGTTTAGTGGACAGCAATGGAGGAGAAAACATTTCTTAAAATAATAGAAAGTGCACAAGTCCGAAGTGATGGACTACAACAACGGCAACTCATTATACCTTGTACTTATCTTGGCGGCGGACTTATAGGCCAACAATATAGTATCCAAAGTTTCCGCTGTAGTATAGCGTCAAATTTACCCAGACGTATTGACTACATGACACG
>NW_016177133.1:0-8715 GCF_001687245.7 Rhagoletis zephyria | reverse complement strand
ACTATTTCGCGGCCATCGCTATAAAAATATCGTCAAAGAAAATATACAGGTAATAAATGACTTTTAGCTCCTTCCTAATCAACTTAAATTTAACTTTTAGTTAGATACATTTCCTGCGATTATTGATAAATGTTTAATACATACACTGTCATGCCAAGGCACACAAAGGTATCGCGAGTGCGTTTATTTGGTGTGACACCTTTTGTTGGCGCAAGCTATAAATATCCCAGCCAGCAAAAAATCCGAAAAAGGACAAACAAGTGGATGAAGTTCGGATTTTTGTCCGTTTACTGATTTCATTTCCGGATACTTTGACGATCCGTTTTCCCGCTAAGGTGAGCGGCAGGAACGTATGTACAGACAACAGTGTGTGAAACGGATACGTTTTCGGTTGTATTTTTTGAAATTTGTCTGATTGAATTTTTCGTCCAATACGCTTTCCTTCTACACTTCACAGATACTTTTTCATGGTTCAAAAGGGATAAAATAAAATTAGGAAGCGCCTGACGGAATTCAGCACCTTCTGGAAGGTAACAAATAGCGGCGCACTCCTCTGCACGCTCAGCCACTGCCAACCACGCATGCATGCTTTTAAGTGTTTAGCTTGAGCAAATAAAAAAAAATTATTGCTTTCAAATGACATCATCTTTTTCGAATGTTTCAAATATTTTCCGGATACGAAAATTTATGATAACTGTAGGAGTTTTTTCTATTCGTTTTCGGATACGGAAAATTGAACTAAATTGCATCTAACGTTGTAGATATTGAAATCTCCATAATAATAACTTCATTTTGGACGCCATCAATCAATCAAACAAAAAACATATTTGTGTGTACAGGCATACATGTATGTATGTATAGTCATCGACTTGAATTTAAATTTGGTGACTTAAGTTAACGTATGTATGTAGGTTATAGTGGTTGTCTCAGGCAAGGGACACACTTGGATAATATAAAATATTGTGCTTCGTGATACAACGAAAACTGAATTAATTTAGTCGAAAAAACGCCGCGTACCGATTACGAAATTAGGAATGCGGGTGATTTCGATGCCTGATAGCCTCCTCAGCGTTAATTAATAGATTATTCTACCACACATTTTCTAGGGTTCTAAGTCTTACCAATCACAAAATAGCCTGCCAGAATGCCAAAAGAATCTCGCAATTGCGCAGGTGCTAGTGCTCGCGGAGCTTACATGAGGCACAACCATCCAAACCGTACAAACAGTACGGTGTCCAAGTATAAACTACTTATGGAAGCGAAACTGTTTGGATTAACACGGAGTCATATACGATCCCTGACATTTCAATTTGCAGTAAGAAATAGTTTACTAAAACCAACCAGTATATCTGTAGCCCGAACAAGAGGGTATTAGAAGGAAACCGTGACATTTTGAAAAGGCAATGACAACCTACAATTTTTCCCCTACTAACGTCTACAATATACATAGGCGTATTTGGAACGTCCGTTGTGTCGGCCAAAATGCCGAAGGTTTTGGCTCTGAAAGGTCGGAAGCAGATACTTGCTCTTGCTTCTGCTGAAAGGGGATCCTTAATAACTGCAATTTTGTGTATGAGTGCAGCTGGTTAATTCATATCACCAATGTTTATTTTCCCCAGAAAGAGGGACAATCCTCTTATGAAAAGAGCACCTCCGGGATTGATACATGCTAATCATCCCTCTGGATGGATTCAAAGGGCTTTGTTTACAAATGATTCAAGCACTTCCTTGCTACAGTTAAACCTTCTGAATCATCTCCTGTGTGTGCTCCGCGGACGAAAAACTGAAAAGCAGAACTTATTTTATCATCACCATACAAGCTGGCTTTAGAAGAACCGCTGAAGAAAACAGAGGGAGAGAGACATGTGAAGAAGCGAAAGCTAAAATTTGAAAAAGACACCCGGAAAGAAAATACTTTAAAAATGAAGGTATGCACTTAGATAGAAACTACAAAATAATTAAAAATAAAATACTAATTCAATTCAAACTTATTTTTCAGAAAAAAGTCAACGTGTAGAAGAAAACACCTAATCAGAAAGTGACGACAACTTCGTCTTAAATGACTCGCTAGATCTTAGTCCAGACAGATCTAACCAGGAAGATGCCAAATGCATCTATTTTCAGGCTTATTTTCTGACGATAAAGGAATTTTTGAGTTCTTTTTTTAGGCATTGTGTATACCTCGGAAGCCTATTAGAAATACTCATTTTAAAGAATATTACGGGTATATTACAGTTTAAGAATTAAGCTTTAAAATGTGAGTTGAAATGTCACACCCGTCGCCGTGGAATGAGCCACTTCGAAGAGCTGATGAACGCACATTGCCGTCGTTGGCAGGTAGACACGTAAAATGCATCAGACGTTGTAATTTTCTCAATCCAAAAGAATAGAAATTATATGCTAAACATAAAAATTTTGTATTCTGGCGAAATTAGATCGACTGTGTGTAAAGACGCCCTCGAACGCGTGTTAGCTTATTTCATGTATAGAACTCATAAAAAAATTAGACAATCGAAAATGTGACACCAAATTTGGTGTCCGATATTAAATAGAATTTATGTATGTAAATTACGGCTGCCAGACGTCCTGGTTTTCCAGGGTTTGTTGCTGACACTCCTTAAATTTTTTTTGCAGATTTTTGCTATGAAAAAAAGATTTAGCTTTCTGTCATTAGTAGTCCCAAATTGGTAACGAAAGGTTTTTTCTATCATGGTGAACATCTGGTGAGTTTACCTTCTTTCTGTTTAGTTTGTTTTGTTAGAATATATTTTTTTTGGTTTTTTTGGACAAATTTCAAAACAAGTGCAAGTTTCTGATCAGCTACACGGCTGAGGGTTTATACACAATTACTACCCAGCAGATAATTTCAGGAGCTAAAATCTCATCCAGAAGGCCTTTCTGAAAGTTATTTCTTTCTTCTTAATTTTTTGTATGAGTGTGGCACAAATTAAAGGGCCTCTGCTTTCGCTATCAAAAAAAAAACATCTTTTCGAAGGGCTTTTGCAGGACGTCTTTTGAAAAAATTATTGGCAAGTTTTTCTTTATTCATAAAACTCATACTTCTTTAAAGAATATATTTAAAGTTCATATCAAATAGTTTTGTTTAGACTTACAATTCTTATTAAATGTTATTTGTAATTCTAAGTAAATTGCAAATAGGAAACACCTTTCTAGGAAGCATGCAGGGAAGCACTTTTTTCACTCCATGTTGCGTAAGTCTTTTAGAACGGCTTCACCTAAGACGTCCTACCTAAATTATCATCGGATTATGCATATACAAAATGGCAAAAATGATCATGAAGTGCGAAAATTTGCTAATGGTTGTAAGCCAAACATTCAAGACCACTAAAAGGCGTCGCTTTTCCCAAGTTACGTCATCGTGTTTCATCATCATCACTCTTTCAGCCCTAGGGTTATGCTAGAAAACTACATTGCTTATAATATTAGAACCAAAGCAACTGTATTTATAGGGAATATATTGGCACCATATTCACTTGTATCCTCGGTTTTGATTTGGATGATAAGTGTCCTGGTCGATGTGTAAAAGCACATGTTATTCGCCCATGTGGATTCTAGAAAACCTTTTTAATTTTATAATTAGGGGATTCCCTTAAGCTCGAAAGTGGCTCGAAAACCACGAAACCTCGAAACTTTTCCAGCCTCGAAAAACAACTGTCAAAAATTGTATGAGTGGCGATTTTCGCGTGCCTCGAAAACTTTCGAGGCAAATTAGTCGCGAAAAAAGCCTCGAAAAGTCGTTCGTAAGTTTCAGTGTTGCCTTTATAATTGTTGACTGCGTTTTGATCAATAAATTCATACAATTTACATTTTTCACTTTTTCGTGGCATTTTCAATGCTGATTTTATATGTATTTATTTCAGCTGATGCGATGTATTATACAAAAAACTCTGAATGAGCTGTCAAACTTCGGAATTTCTCCATTGTTTACGAGGCTGAAAAAAGGTGCATTCCCAAAAACAGCCTCGAAAACTTTCGAGGTTTTCGAGTTTTCTGCTCTTCGCGTTTAAGGGAATCCCCTAAATTTTTAAAATTTTAAAATTTTTGTTTTTCAGAATATTGTATGCGCTAAACCTAATAACGAAGTAATGTATGTATACGCCTCTGCGTAATTACGTACATTCATACATATCTACCTTTTATTTGCATTCGCTTGCAAATTATCACTTCAATATTCCCCGCTTCTCATGAAATTTACCAGTACATTCATATGTATGCATTCTACATTACATTGTCATGTACACATAAAAAATTCCATATTGACAATGGGTCAACAATTTGTCGACTGCTGAGCACCACTGGGCGACCAAAATGCCATACATTATGCTGCTGCCGTTGACAGCGCCGCTTACATAAACATCACAATATGTCACTTGATAATCTTCATTATCTTCTGAACAATTACCGTGATTGCGCCAGTCACTGACCAGCCCCAATATCCCGCTATACACCGTTGGAGATCCCTTGCCTTGTAATCGACTTTTAAGCATTGGATTTTATAAACATATCAAACCCGCCCGTTCTTCTTTCCCTTTTATAGATTATGTATTTACCAGCTTATCGACATGAATGGTCGATCAGTTGACCAGCATTCTTGTATGTATCTTTACTATCGTTCGAATCCATCTGGTACGCGTAGTGTTTGCGTTTACAATGGCTGTCAACGTACTGCAATCGGACACAAAAACTTGTGTGAAATTATTTTTTGATGTTGTTATTGTTCTTGTTGTTCGTTTCACTTAGGTATACCCCAGCGTCTGCATTCGACAGTATTGTCAGTGTTACATAATTTATGCGATTTCAACAATACAAATCGTACCGAACATTGCTTACCCAGTACGATATTTTGCTATGTACCCTGAAGTCAAATGTACCAGTTGTAAACTACTCACAACTAGTATGAACCGCATGCCCAACTAGTCAGCCGACTATCTTTTTTCCATGCAATCAATTGGTATTTTTAACATGGGGATATCCTACGAGATGGCAATTGTCAGATTTAGGTCGGAAATACATATACCAATATCCTACTAGTTCAAAATAGACAGAAAAATACTCGTCCAATTATGGACCGAAACCACTACTTTGGGCGTCAAAAAATAAAGTGAATTCAAGAATATAAAAAAACTTTAGATAAAGTACGCTTTAAAATACTACACATCTTTATTTAGCAGTCTTAGATTTGCCAATAATTAGTGTTAATTTTTTTTTTATAAATACATAAATATTTCAAACGTTCGTAGATAAATTCAAATGCATGTTTCATTTTAATGCTATTAAAAGTAATAGCTTTCAGATAAATTTCACAATAAATACTATATTTTTCTAACTTTTTTAATAATATTAAATATGCAAAAGAAAACATTTTAGTTAAAAAAAAAATGCTTTAGTTCATTTTCGAGTGAACTTAAATAAAAATAAAAGTTTTCATTAAATTAAATTAAATTTATAACTTTGGACATTTCAGTCCTTTCTTTTTTAAATTTTATAAAAGTCATAGTCATAGTCCCTTGAAATATGAGATAAATGATTCATGAGTTAATAAACATTCTTAATTTTTGTCTATAGTTTGGCTCGTTGATTGATAATTGAAACCAATGAAATAATTATATTAATCGTGTACTTAAAAAAAGTCAAAAATAATTGAAAATGATCAAAAATAACAAAATAATCATGTAATTGAAATTAGCTAATTAATTACCAATTTTTAATTGAATAATAATCATTAAGAAGGTGCTCATATTGGTATTTAATCATTAAACGGTTATCCAGAAAAACATGCTTTAATTATTGATCATTATGATTATAAATCATTATTAAACAGGTCTGGTATAATTGAATATGTACTCGCTTTAGTGATTTACGATACACCCAAATAAAAGTTATAATATTTTGTGGACTTCATTGTATTAAACTCTCGAAGTAAAATAAAACCGGGCATGAATAAATCGCTTTGTGCTTGGCACAAACAAGTCTGGGCATGTTTGAACTAATTCGGTTTCCGCCAGGAAATACTAGTTGTAAACTAGTTTTTTTCCGGACTAATTTAGCATTTTACTGCGGGGTAGATACATATGTACATATATAAGTATCTACGAGTATGCATAAGTTTTGGACCCATATGAACGAATTATCTCTTTAGTGCAGTGAACAAGTTTCAAAGCTATTAAATTAAATGAGAATTTTGTTCAGCCCACAGCCATAAGCTGTTTATTTATTTGTTTTAAAAGTTCAGTTGTCTTCAATTTAATTGCCATCTCAGTACAATATTATCAACGTATTCTTTGCTTCATTGGATATGTAAAATTGCAGTTTTTTTTTATTTATTTAACCGGGACCAATTAACTCATATTCGTTTCGTGTTAGTGTCAGCGTCTCTGGCAGCTTCAGTTGACATGTCCAAAATAATTAACGACAATACATGTGCAGGGATTTTCCTTCTGCTCATTTTCGACAGACCTCTGGCTTGAGCAATAATTAGACCTGACTGATGCACGCATTCCACAAAAAGAGTTAATTTTCATTGCCAGGCTTATTACTTTTCCGGAAGAACTTTTCGGCGGAAATGTATTTCACATATACAATTACAATTTATATCAGGCATGGGCAGAGAACGAGCACACGCTCAAAGAGCATAACCATCACGTGTACGTATACAAGCAAGAGCGTAACGATGAGAACGCGGCAGCATGCAAAATTACCCTGCAGCAAAATTTAGGGGCTGTCTGGCAAAGCGCTAGTTCCGCCCTACAAATTTCAGAACTATCTCTGAACTACTGAAAAAGGGATGCAGAGTTGGACGGTTGAAACTCATATGTTGCTAGTTGCGCTGTCTTCAATGTTACTCATCCTGTAGTGCGATTCACTAACTTTTAACAATGCGACTTGTCCAGATGCCAGCTAACAATTTTTGTTGTTTGCAGTAACGATTGTGCGATTCATTAACTGTGCTGCCGCTAATGGAAACAAATCCGTTGCATATGCCTAGGCGCTCGTGTGTGCACAAAGTTGACAAGCATTTTATATGGAAGAAAAAGTGCAACACCCTCCACAACAAAATTCTAAAAAATCAACGGCAACTTTTAGCGACTTGAAACTTGCACTTTATCAGACTAAAAAAGAACGGGCTACAAAACTGCATACCCGTAAATCTTATAAAGATCCTGAATAAAAAGTTCGAAATATTTATAAAAATTTTTTTTAAGTTTGATTTTTTGGTGGGATTTTGTGCAAGCTTTGAAACTTTTGTGGTTTCTGTTATTATATAGTAGAAGGAACTATTAAAAATAAAATGATTAAAAATAAATAAATACACATAAGTAGCAAACAACATAATTTTGAATTTTTCTGCGAAATTTTGCTCGCAGCTGTAAAAAAAAAAGTTTACGAAAAACATTCAACATTAAAAATATTGTTGCTATGTATTTAAAAAGAATCACTGTATGCACATTTTGTACATATGTAGTTATTTTTAAGACTGATTTTATTATGCTAGTGTAATGATGATTAATAAAGAAATATTTAAATATGGACATACATATATGATATTTATACTTTTAACGAGCGATGTACACGTATTAAATTGAAAAATTTAATTATTCAATTCCTTTAAATTCAAGGCATATTCAGTTCCTGTAAAATTAAAAAAATAGACTTATAACCTTTTAACTTCCAGTTTTCTATATTGCTTTACGCCCTATTGGAAAACTATAACCGGAATCCATATAGACAAGTTTTAACGAACTATTTTTCGAGCTATTTACTTTATTTTTCTTGTTTTTAATAGTGTATTCTGTGTGTGGGTATTATTTAAACAAAATTCAACAAACTTTCGTAAAACTTCAAGTTTTTAATACGAATAATAACAGAATTATGTATGCAGTTTTGTAGTCCATTAAATTTTAATACAATAAAGTGCAAGTTTGATGCTGAAAATCCTTTGATTTTTGATTTTTTTTTGCTAGCGGTGCTGTGCATTTGTATGAAAAAATTGTAGAACGTACCTTTTACGTTTTATTAACAACACCAATCTAGACGTCGTCAAATTAGCGGCCTTTGTTATCGTTAACGACAACAGCTGATTTGGCGCTAACGAATGTTGATAGGGAAACGTTTACCGAATAGCTAAATTGTTAAAATTGTCGTTTAGCTGACTTAACAATAACAAGAGGTGTTAAAATCTCGTAGTGAATCGCACCACTGGTCATGTGAAAGCTGACAAAAGATGCACAAATGTAATATACTATATTTTTTCGATTTTCTTAGACCCTAAAAGTAATAACAAACTATTTTCGTTTATTTAATATGTAATTCTCTACATAGTTTATGGGGAAACTGCTCAAATATTTCCAAAAAAGTCGTTATTGGTACATTAATGTCATTTTTATACATATCTATGTACGTATAAAATACGAATAAAATCGTAATAACCGTGTTTTAAAAGTTTATACAAAACAAAGTTAAATTTAACGATTTTTCGTCAAAATGTTTGACCTTTTAATCAGATGTAAAAAAATTAGCAAAAGTGGTAAACAATCTCACTTTGAAATGGGAGTGCTATTCATATGAACGAACATATACGAACATACGTAAATGTATCACTAAGCCCCCGAAATGTGTAGTTATGCATTGATTTTTTTTTTAATTTCCAATGTTCTTCATTTTAAATATTTGTCGTTTAGTTTTTATTTAAGTACT
>NW_016177130.1:0-8723 GCF_001687245.7 Rhagoletis zephyria | reverse complement strand
ATAGCGGTACTTGAAACTTTCCTTAAATTTTAACTATTTTATAAAAAAGATATTTTACTAAAATTTGCACATAACCATTTTTTAATATTACCTTAACTATGCCATAAAATCATCGAAATCGGTTCACTAAAACATATAGCTCCCATACAACTGATTGATCTGAGGCGTTGTTTTGCGTTATAACTCCTTCAATTAAACAGGTTAAAATTTAGTATAGGTTCAATTTAACATATAGCACGCATACAATTTATTATTCAGATATGAAGTTAGAGTTATTGCGCAAAAACACATATCTGAGTAATCAGTTGTATTGGAGCTATATGTTAATGTTAACCTATTTCGATAATTTTAAGGAATAATTAAGATAATATTAAAAAACTTCNGAGACGTTGTTTTGCGTTATAACTCCTTCAATTAAACAGGTTAAAATTTAGTATAGGTTCAATTTAACATATAGCACGCATACAATTTATTATTCAGATATGAAGTTAGAGTTATTGCGCAAAAACACATATCTGAGTAATCAGTTGTATTGGAGCTATATGTTAATGTTAACCTATTTCGATAATTTTAAGGAATAATTAAGATAATATTAAAAAACTTCTATGTGCAAAATTTTAGTAAAATAACTTCCAAATTGAGGGAGTTATTTATAAAATAGTTAACATTTAATCAAAGGTTCAAGTACCGTTATCTCGAAAACCGGAGCCAATCTGGTAAAACAGGGCATGCCATTGAATTTAGAACATCCCAATTAAGTAAGTTCAACTTTCAAAATCTTTCCTCAAAGTTTACAACTTGAACAGCGTAATTTCAACCCAGCTTATTCTTTTGTTTTCTATTTCATGCTTATTCCTCGTCTAACTTTCGAAGCACTTGATGAATATGAATTACACTTATATTAATAGATTTATTAGGAGATTACGATAAAATGATATATAAAACATAGGTGTGCTCACAAATTTAAAAATTAAAATTTTTTGTTTGAAAGTGTACCTATTTTTTAGATTTGCCCATATAACAAAAATGGTTATACTGGTCGATATCTTTACGAAAGTACCGCATTTAACCCTTTAATGCAGAGTCTGTCATATATGAAACGCTTTTTAACCCTTTCAAGGCAGAGGCAAAATGGTTCTCAATATGTTTTGAACGTACTTTTTATTTATTTTTATTTTTATTTTTATTTTTAATATTTTTATTTTATTTATTTTTTTTTTTATTATTATTTTACTATGGAAAAATTTTCTACGATTAATATCTACGTCAACATGAGAAAAAGCACGTTCAAAAGCATATTTTAATAAGCCTTTATTTTATTANATTATTATTTTACTATGGAAAAATTTTCTACGATTAATATCTACGTCAACATGAGAAAAAGCACGTTCAAAATCATATTGAGAACCTTTTTCTCTGCCTTGAAAGGGTTAAAAAGCGTTTCATATATGACAGACTCTGCATTAAAGGGTTAAATGCTGCAGTCCATTATCTCTTTTCTAAGCGAAGATCTACGATTTTGAAAAAACTCGTGTTTTGCTTATAGTGCGTCGCCTGTGGGCATTCTTTCATATATGTATGTATGTGCCATTTCTACCGTTATATATTTTTGTCTACTCGGTTGTCCCATGGGGAATTCATGCTTTATTTAAATTTAAAAAATTAGATTACTACACCATTTTAATTAATTAGTGTGTAGTCCAGTTTTGCTTTGTAGAAGTTTTGTTAGTATACACTTCAGTTTTTACACATTGAATATATCTGCATATTTATATATCTACGCGTATCTATTTACATTTATTTATGTACAAGTCTACAAAATCGTATTACTTATAAAGCGACTTTTAATCTTCGTTGCTTAACACACATTTTGTCAATAACTTCTTGTGTTGTAATCGGCACATCATTATGTACCGCTAACATCGTTAAACCACTCAACCGCTCCTTAATTGTATAAAAAGAAGGGACAAATAAGATAGCATATTCAACAATTGAGTAGTCCACTTGCAAAGTGCGCTATGTAAATTTGTTAAGATTTTTAGTTTTTGGTGGGTTTCATGTCCACTAACAGCAGAGTGAAATTTTTACCTATATTCTGAAAAAAATAGCATGAAATGTTAATTACTCTTGCAAAAGTCGCTATAATACTTATTTATACACTTTCAAATGTCTCCTCTTCGTATGAACTTAGAAAACTGCAAGAAATCGTGGTAGTTTCGGTGCCTAGTGGAAGAGGTCGCAAAAAAGAAGCTAAAAAAAGCTAGCTGTGTAAAAGTTACTGTTTCAAAACTTAGGCTCTTATTTATCCAAATTTTCAGGTAATAAAAAAGATACAGTTCGGATGTTACTTGTTGTCGTAGAGGTTTTTTTTTAATTTATGGTTTACTTTTACAAAATCACATAACGCTGTTTGCAAGTGGACTACTCAAATATTCATTAAAAGATAATTTGTCATCCGTCTGAAATAGGGTGGCCAGATATTATAGTGACATAATCAGTACAGTTGGGATCAAAAATCAGTACAAAGTCATGAAAATCAGCTCAGCTTTAACCGTATTTTTTATTATTAACAATATAACAACCAAACAACAGCGCATTAATTCAACAAAAAGTAACTAATAGACTTTTAAATACATATAGTATTATCAATATAAAAATTCATTACCTTAAAACAAAACAAAGGTATTACGTATGTATGTACAGCTGTGCTCAGGAAAATAGTAGTAAAATGTATTTACAAGTTTTGAAAATTTTTTCTTTCCTTACTTAATTTAATTTTTTTATAAAAGTATAGTTAATTCTATAACAAAAGATATGTGAGTTGAAGTCTCAAACTTTCAAGAACATTTATAAAAATTGAGAAAAAAAAATTTGTATTCCATTCAGTTTCAGTAGTAGACGAGCTCGAGTCAGAGTCTATTTGCATAATTTAAGCTACAAATTTAAAACATATTTAGTTGATGTGCTTATTAAATACAACGTTCACCTTAAAATGTTGACTAAAAGGTATATTACCGAATTATCGCTAAACGAATTTTCGAGGGCAAATTAAATCTAATAGCGCTAAATGTGTATGTGCAAGTAAAATTATAGGGGGTCGAACCTCAAAAATCAAAGTAAAGATATCATATCCAAGAGTCGGTAGTTTGCACCTTTTCCAAATTTTTAGAACTTACATTGCACCGTAGGAGTAGTCGTCTTAAGTTTGAAATACTGACAGCCGATTTCTCAGTGGATGTTTAATTATAATCAAAAGATTATCTCTTATTGTCATCTTCTCAGTGTACTTAATATATGATTAACTCACCACCACCTTTCCTAAGATTTATTTATGGCGAAACCAGCTTTTCCTCTAAATCCTGTAAAACCTGCAAATCGTGAATGCAAATCGAGTTGGGTTGAATCCAAACAGTCTGTTATTTTGCGAAATCCTAGGAAAAGAAACAATTGCACGCTGATACCTTTTTAATAATGGTTCAAGTTTAATTATTGCTTTCAATCTGCTCACACGTATGAGTTGTCAAAAACCATTGTTTGGAACGTGTAAACCTCAAGTAAATGTCAATTACACCAATTTACAAAAGTATTTATTAAATGTAAAAATCAGTACAAACTCAAAAAATCAGTAGATTTTGCGTACTGATTTCGGCCTCATAAAAATCAGTACAATAGAAAAAAATCAGCACATGTACTGATTAAATCAGCGCATCTTGCCACCCTAGTCTGAAAAAAAAAAAAAATTTAAATCAGAAGGATAAAATAGTATTGTGTTATTTATTCAAAAGTAAATAATTGTAGTTCAAGACGAAGGGGGGGATCTATCCCCTCATATCCGCCCCTGGCTACGCCACTGGTACTTAGATTTTTGGTTGTTTTTCGAGCATATTTGGAAGCATATTTACTAATGTTTTAATGTTAATATAAGCGCTTAGATTTGATTTATTCCTGCTTATTTTCTTCGGTCTTGCTCATCACTTTAACTGTAGCACCACTTTGAAGTTTTTCCAGAATACTGGTTAATCAAAGAAATGGGAAAAGTTCAAGTTTTGTGTGCATGGCATGCATAAACAAAGAAAGTTTAGGTGTTGAGGTAAAATTGTTTTGAAGTTGCACTTGTAAAGGTTACAATGTTTTGTTTTACAAATTTGCTTTAATAAAGGAGTTGCACGTATTGAGGGTTGCGGTTACCGTGTACGCACTTATATATCCCTTTCCTGTCAAATCCGTCCCTGATAAATATAAAAATGTTTCCTCGCAATTATAAGGTTCATAGAGCCTCATAATACCAAAAGTAAAGAAAAAATATTCAAAAGTTGTTTTGGGTAGCTATTAGGGCTACCTCAAGCTTGTNTAGCTATTAGGGATACCTCAAATTTGCGCAATATATTGTACAAAAGTACGCAAAGGAGTAAAAGCACTCAAGAAAACTCAATAAACATTTCACTAAGTTTGACGGAATAAAACTTTTATTTCATTGAAAATGAACTTATTTATGTACAAAATAATTGATTTTATTGCAGATATGCTGGAATGAATATTTTATATCATTCTAAGTATCTTTAGTTAAGATTTGCATTAAAAAATTAAAATTTTCTCCATGAGAAGAGAATTATATAAAGAAATTTTGAAATATTTCAGATACAATTGCAATATAAAATACAAATGACCCGTTTTAATAAACCTTCCTGGTTTTCAGTCTTCAGTAGATCAAAAAATCAAAAACCTACCCTTTACTGCAACAACAGCGCACAAGCTCTTCAAAAACCACGGCAAANGCAATATATTGTACAAAAGTACGCAAAGGAGTAAAAGCACTCAAGAAAACTCAATAAACATTTCACTAAGTTTGACGGAATAAAACTTTTATTTCATTGAAAATGAACTTATTTATGTTCAAAATAATTGATTTTATTGCAGATATGCTGGAATGAATATTTTATATCATTCTAAGTATCTTTAGTTAAGATTTGCATTAAAAAATTAAAATTTTCTCCATGAGAAGAGAATTATATAAAGAAATTTTGAAATATAAAATACAAATGACCCGTTTTAATAAACCTTCCTGGTTTTCTGTCTTCAGTAGATCAAAAAATCAAAAACCTACCCTTTACTGCAACAACAGCGCACAAGCTCTTCAAAAACCACGGCAAAAACCACCCTAATTGCCTGTTCAAGACACTTACAACCTGTCATTGTAAATGTACAATATATTAGTGCAATTCGCGCTTCTGTGTATTCGCTGTATCCTGTGTAAGTGTAACTGGACGAGCATTTTGTTGTTGTTGCCAAGACCGTATTTAGGGGGGAGGGGCGGGGTCTTTGGTCAGAACACCTAAATACGGCCTTGGCAACAACAACCAAACGCTCGTACAGTTACACTTACACATGATACAGCGAATACACAGAAGCGCGAATTGCACTAATATATTGTACATTTACCATATATGTAATACTCCTATATTGGCAGTAAGAGCTAGTACCGTCCGAAAACACTACAGTACAGATATATCAATAAACACGTACGGAAGAAAAGGAACACATACGTTTATAAATAAACATGTACATAACACATATACAAAAACACCACTCAAGTACACAATCCATTGACAAAAACGGTACTAGACTGTCTCGCTTTGATTTCGGAATGCTTACACATTGAGAAGTTAGCTTACTGCCAATATAGAAGTATTACATATATGACATTTACAATGAAAGGTTGTAAGTGTCTTGAACAGGCAATTAGGGTGGTTTTTGCCGTGGTTTTTGAAGAGCTTGTGCGCTGTTGTTGCAGTAAAGGGTAGGTTTTTGATTTTTTGATCTACTGAAGACAGAAAACCAGGAAGGTTTATTAAAACGGGTCATTTGTATTTTNTTGAGAAGTTAGCTTACTGCCAATATAGAAGTATTACATATATGACATTTACAATGAANTTCATTATTATTTTTTATTTAAACACCTATAATTCAAAAGTTATGCGGCAAATTGATCCAAATTTTTTTTGAGGCTTCAAGTATACGTCAATGAATTATATCCAAAAGCAACCAGGTTGATATAGTTTCCAACAGGGAAAATAAAGCTAAAAAACACCAAGGTTACCTGTTTTTTAGATTTGCCCATATACGTTTTTTTGTGAAAGCTGATAGTTTACGAGTTATTAGAGTTTAAACGTAGCTTTTCTANAATGATATAAAATATTCATTCCAGCATATCTGCAATAAAATCAATTATTTTGTACATAAATAAGTTCATTTTCAATGAAATATAAGTTTTATTCCGTCAAACTTAGTGAAATGTTTATTGAGTTTTCTTGAGTGCTTTTACTCCTTTGCGTACTTTTGTACAATATATTGCGCAAATTTGAGGTATCCCTAATAGCTACCCAAAACAACTTTTGAATATTTTTTCTTTACTTTTGGTATTATGAGGCTCTATGAACCTTATAATTGCGAGGAAATATTTATATATTCATCAGGGACGGATTTGACAGGAAAGGGATATATAAGTGCGTACACGGTAACCGCAACCCTCAATACGTGCAACTCCTTTATTAAAGCAAGTTTGTAAAACAAAACATAGTAACCTTTACAAGTGCAACTTCAAAACAATTTTACCTCAACACCTACAACTTTCTTTGTTTATGCATGCCATGCACACAAAACTTGAACTTTTCCCATTTCTTTGATTAACCAGTATTCTGGAAAAACTTCAATGTGGTGCTTCAGTTAAAGTGATGAGTAAGACCGAAGAAAATNAGTGACATTTTGAACGGTATTTTGAGGGTTAAGTTATTGTTGTTGTAACTGCTCTATAGTTTTCCTATATTATATGATCATTTATCTTCACGACAAAGAAATTTTCATTCCATTATCTCATTTCTAAGCGAAGATCTACGATTTTGAAAAAAAAAATCGTGTTTTGTCTATAGTGAGACGCCTCTAGCCATTGTGTATCACAACTTTAAGTTATCGAATTTTTTTTAATACCCCCCCTTCGCCAAATCGTGGCTATGCCACTGNTTAAATATGCTTCCAAATATGCTCGAAAAACAACCAAAAATCGAAGACCAGTTTAATGTTTTGTTTTTTATTCAGTTTGNCAGTTTATTTCAAGGATTGGACGGAATTCGAAATTTTCATATTTCCAGTAAATAGTGTTAATGCATCGATTTAGTTGTCACATTTTTTGTCTACTATTAAAAATAATGCGGATTATATTACACTAAGGTATGAATCCTTAATTTATTTTTAAAACTTAATTTAATTGTTTTCAAATATTTGTTATCCTGCACTTGAGTTAATTATTTTTTATCTCTTCAATAACACCAATGCCTTTCCGTAGAGACAAATCTTTGGTTTTAAAGCTTTGTACCTAAGGAGTACTGGAATTGAAGTTACGAGGTAAAAAAAAAACACANATAATGCGGATTATATTACACTAAGGTATGAATCCTTAATTTATTTTTAACACCGAATTTAATTGTTTTGAAATATTTGTTATCCTCCACTTGAGTTAATTATTTGTTATCTCTTCAATAACACCAATGCCTTCCCGTAGAGACAAATCTTTGGTTTTAAAGTTTTGTATCTAAGCAGATCTGGAATTGAAGTTACGAGTGAAAAAAACACAAGCTTCGTGCCGCCCAAAATTAATTTTTTATTTAAACATTTGATCCAACGTTTTTACCAACAATTCACGTTCACGTTTGGTTTTGTGGCCTTCAGAAGGCATATCCTCCATTGCCGTCTTAAATAGCCTAATGAAAGCGTTATGTCTATGAAGAAGTTCTTGTGGCAACAATTATCTGGTCCGATGGAGAATCGTCCTTGAATCTGTATAGTACAGTTTGTGGCAATTTCAACATGGGGGAGTATCATTAGTCCACAGAAATCCAATATACATAGACTTATTTCAGGCGAAATACCTTAGAAGTCTTACAATTGTATTTGTAGGCATTTATCAAGAATAGTCTTTATTATTTTTAGTCGCCGTAAAGCTAGGACCGCAATCGTTCTGGTGACTGATTGAACGGTGGTAATTTAACTTTGATCCTTGGTGTTTTCGATTGACTTCACTTGACGATTTTAATCAATAACTCGACTCCAGCGCGACCTTGGAGCTCTTTTTGTGCAATAGTAGATATTACCCCTACCGTAACCAATATATTTATATCTCGAATAGGAGCCAAATCGGACAAAGAGACAAATCGGCCACGAGACAATCGGACAATCAACCAAATCGGCCACGCTTACCTTGGGTTTCCCCGTCCATCGCATTCTTTATTTTCCCCGAGGACACCAACCAACCGGGCAGAGGCACTATCCCTATTAAGGGTCCGGATATTCCAGGTGCATACTCTCAAATCATAGTCACGTTTGCCGTGATCGTCATCAAAAGAAGGGGGTATCATCCGAGGTATGGTTTTTTTCATTGGGTAGGGTTTTAAAGTGCAAGGACCTAAACNACCTTGGGTTTCCCCGTCCATCGCATTCTTTATTTTCCCCGAGGACACCAACCAACCGGGCAGAGGCACTATCCCTATTAAGGGTCCGGATATTCCAGGTGCATACTCTCAAATCATAGTCACGTTTGCCGTGATCGTCATCAAAAGAAGGGGGTATCATCCGAGGCATGGTTTTTTTCATTGGGTAGGGTTTTAAAGTGCAAGGACCTAAACCAGCGCACGCGGGGTTGTATGTCTTCTCACATTAGCTCCCTCCCAAAA
>NW_016177129.1:4936-8723 GCF_001687245.7 Rhagoletis zephyria | reverse complement strand
ATTTGCCACCTTATGGTAATTTATGTGCATTGTTGTTATTTTGCATGAAAAGGGTGGTGCCCTGTGCTAACTTTACATCAGTTTAAAATGTTTTTTCAGTTGTGGTAAAATTTCTACTCTAATCAGCTGAGGCTTGAAGGGTCGTCGTCAGGGTTGCGTTCATCCCGACATCGAGAGGCCTACAGGAATGCTTTCCGGGGTAATAGTAAATTCTCTTCATATACTGGAGGTGGAATAATTTATTAAGGCTCATTTACAGCTTATATCGCGATGGAACTGTCGCGTCTGAACTCAGCGTAGAGTCGATAAGAGCAATCTACAAGGTGGGTGTTCTCTCTCCCCCCAGCGCTGAATTAGTGTTGTGAACGACCGAAAAAGTGGGCTGCCGGGTTATCGCCTATGCAGATAATGTGGCACCTATTTTAAGGAGACGATTTCTAGATACCCTTTTTGATCTGATTCAACGTTACCTGAATTTGGTGGGCAGGCAACTACGGCCTCGAAGTTAACCCCCCAGCATAGTCTTATTTACCAGAAAGTACAAGGTGACCCTTCGCTCCATCGGGGATGGTCGTCTGCAGCTCTCTGTTAGGGTCAAGTTTTTAGGCCTTATCCGAGATAGGAAGCTGTCGTGGAAATCCAACATTGAGGAAAGGGAAAGTAAGGTGTCGGTTACCTTGTACTGTTTACAGCAGAGCAATCGGCAAGAAATGGAGTCTCGCCAAAAGTGCTCCTTGGCTCTTTGAAGGCATAGTTAAGCGCATCTTCTTTTACGGAGAACTTATCTGGTGGGTTCACACTTGTCAAGCGACTGGCGCTTTAAGAACCACACACTTACACTAGCGCCTAACGTCATGTTGAAGATATTACAGCAAAATTTTTGCAGCTCCAACTGCTATTAGGCTCACGCAACTGGCTCGAAAGCTGATCACTCTGGAGTTCTGGAAGGATTTTATTTCGTCCATGGAAGAACAGACTACTGCGACCCCGAAATGACTCACAGTAGCTCTTCCGCTACAACAACAACAACCTGACCAAAAAAGTCAACCTTCAAACGTTATTACCGCCGCTGATCTGTGGCAACCACTATAACCTAACCTATAATAACAAAAAAAAAAAATGAAAGTTGTAAGTAAAACTTTTCTAATAAATTATTTAAAGTTCAAATTAAAATCTTAAAAGTTTTACTCAACAATTTTGAAGTTACCAGATCGTAAAATTAAACATACAACTGTGAGTACAGTAAATGAAATGTTTTTTGTTTTTAATAATTTTGTTTATCCCTAGAATAGTACGCCTTCCAAAAAAAGCTGAGTTTAGTTGAGTTTCCTTCCATAATTTGCAAAAATTTTATTGAATGAATCACCCTTTATCTCTGAATACAATTATCGCTTTCAATCAGTCCGACTAATTAATCATTTGCTAAGTCTTACTTGCTATGTAGCTTTCTAATTTGCATTCCTCTCGCGCGGTACTTCCTACAGTGTGTGAAAAGTGATTAGCCGCATCAAGTCGGCAATGAAAAGTTTAGCTTTTGTTGGCTTGATTTTATTGCAAGATTTTTCAGTGTGCATAAAGCAAAGATATAATTTATAAATTAAATAAATCTGAACGACCGCGACTTATACGGCGATATTACTCAATGCGGCTAAAATGATATTTTTCAAATAGTGCGATATTTTGACAAAAATAAAACAACACACATTATTGATGGCGAAGAAAACGAATAGCGAGAGAGAGCCAGGTTAATGTTTTTGAAAAAAAAACTGCAACACGACGTCGTTCTAACAAATATTCGGCGTTCGCTCGAGGAAATATTGTTTAGTATTTCTTATGACGATTTGTGAGTACACTTATTCTACGTCTACTGTGCAATATTTTGATATTAAATGGCATGATACTAATCTCTTGCGATATGTTAATTTCTTGGATTTTTCAAAAGAAACAACAAAACGATAGTTGGAAGAAGATCTAATAACAATGATAGGCTGACGTCTATGTATGCAGTTTCGACCTAAGCCTAAGTAAAATTAAAATTCACAAAATCGGTATTTTACAGGGCCAGAGAGAAAAGTTCAAATAGAATCCAAACCTTTTTGAAAACCCGCTCTCAGTAAAAAGAATTGAGTCATTGTTTGGCAGAGTAAAGAATTTTAAGACAAATAAACACCAAACAAGTAAAACTAAAAAATAAATTCTATGAATTGAAAACGTTCTAATTGCCATTGAGGCTAGTATAAATTAGGAAGTTTCGCTAAATGAAATTAGGAAGTTTTCGCTAAATCTCAGAGCTGAAAGGAAATGAAGGGATACTTAGCAGATAGCCGAAGACCTTAATCAATACGATGTCTTCGTACTAGATCGGTCTAAGGCTTTCGAAACGGTCAGCTGCGCCACTATTGATAATTCAGATCGTATTACGGGTAGTAGAATTAACTTCCAACAGTGTTTTTGAACCCGGCCTCTGTAAGCCGTTTATGCTGCTGGGCACAAGGTGCGAGTGTAAGTGTACTATGAAAAAGCTTTTTGTAAGAAAAAAGAGGTTTGCAAATATCAGGAAATCGCCTTTTTACAATCACTTTTTTTAAGACCAAATAAATAAACAAGAACATCACAATAACTTTTAAGCCATTAGGGACTAGTTTCAATGTACAAAACAAACGGACAGACTTAATTAAAACAAAATTTTTATATTATTAATTAATTACTTCCCTAAAGTTTTTTCTGTTCATATAACTTGTATTTGCTGGTTGTTACGTATTGAAAAAGTTTGTAAGCTATTAATTTCAATCCACTTGTAATACATTTATGTGCTTACATGTACAATGATTTTATTGGAACTTCAATTGATTTCAATTATAATTTAATTATAAATAACATTTACTGATTTTAAAAAATATATATATACATACATTAGAAGCTTAATTTTGCAATCATTAGAGACCGACATACATAAGTGAAATAAGTAGTCATTTTATAAACAAACACATTCATTTCTTTATGATAATACATATAATTACACAGATCAACAATTAAAAAAAATATATATATTAATGCCGAGACGTCGTTAGTTGTTTGTTAGGTGTGCGTTGACAACACTAAAAATATTTTGATATTTGTTTCTTACGTGCATGGTTTTTAAAGTCTTATCAGTGCGTTTCTATAAATAAATTGATTTAAATATCAAGTCCTCATAGCGTAGAAGTTGTCTCAATGAGCCAAGTGTAGTTTGTTACATTTCTGATGAATACACAGTTAAAAAAAAACTCGGAGAACCCAAAAACGATTTTATAAAAAAAAGTCCAAATAATTGATAACCTTCTCCTTTTTTTGAGGTCGCTAAAAAGTGCTTATTTTTCCTACTTTAAAACGAATGTGGATTAATAAAATTATAGCTACTCCGTAATCATAAACCACATGCTGGATAACTTTAAAAACTTAGGAAGTACATCAAAGTCATATTGACCAATTACCAGAGACTCATGGATCCTATAGCAGAGAAGAAAGGGGGAGCTTTTCGCCAAGATCTACAAACTATAGAAGAGAAGCAGTTATATTCTTGAAAGCTCGGCAAATATTTACTTTTAAATGATGAGTGGCGTTTTTTTTTTTAATACAATACGGCGGAATTTTTTTTTTATCTATTGAATTCGCTATACGGGATCCGCTTCAGTTAAAGAAGAATGCCTCATATGTACATACATATATAAAAACTTTATAATATATTTGCTTTGAAAGTCAATTCAAGATTTTTAACGAGTGCAGTATACATCCATAAATACATATA
>NW_016177129.1:0-3954 GCF_001687245.7 Rhagoletis zephyria | reverse complement strand
AATCGAGTACATGAGCTGTGAAAGCAAACTAAGGATATACCTCCAGAATTTTTACAAAGATACAAATAAGGTATGCCAAATCACATCCAGGAACTGAAACAGGCAAAAGAGTACTGAACATTGTGTTAGTAGTTCTTTTTTTCGTGAAAATTGTTAAAAAGCTCTTAAAAATATATGAGTGCAAAACTGTAACATCTGCCTTAATTTACATTTTTGTCTGCTGTTTTTTTTATTTTTGTTTTATTGACTTCAAATCATTATGAGAGAGGGAGTAGGGATGTACCAACAAGAATATACAGCAAAAGTATGAAAGTCGTTAGAACTTGGAAATATAGTGGTGGCTGAAACAAAAAGTGTTAAACCATGTTACAGTTTTGCTCGTCACTGTAGTTACCTTAATATAGAATGGCCCTATCCCACATCGTCGCTGAAATAAAAACAAACCGTAACTAACTAAAAATCAAAAATTAAATTTTTGATTGGTTACTTTGACACATCTCATCGAATTATAAGCCCCCACAGGGTTTATGCAATAAAATTTAGTTACCTCTCAACATAAAGGTAAAAAAATAAATAAATAAAAATTGGTATGTCTGCATTACCATACAATAGATATTAACTAGTATCAATAACTAATGCTATTACTTATTTGCACAGATACCACTTATTACACCGCTTTGCTAATTGCACATTACACAGACAATTTACATTTTACAATTTAAGTTATAATTTTTGATGACAAACATTTGCACTATATGTATGTATGTATTAATTTTATGTTTTTGTTGAGTATAATTGTAAATGTACATACACTCACGGCCAAAAGTATTTACCCAGAGAATTTTTCACAACCGCTTTTATATTAATTTGTTCTGCTAGTCTTTATGAAAATATTGTTAATACTAAAATAAAAAAAATTAATAGTTCAATTTCTAAACTTTGTGCAAAACTCAGGGAAAATCAATAAAATTTCCATGCAAGTTTTAAACTTTTTAATCACATTTTATTTTTATTTTTTGTAGCTCATTAAATTTTATGCAAGTTTGAAGTTTTTTTTTAATCGAAGGTGTTTCGCATTTTTTCCATTCAAACTAACCTCAAAATTTTTTAAATGGAAAAAAATGAATGAAAAAAAATTTGATCAAAAAGCTGAAAATCTGCATGAAAATTTTTGCAGAAAGTTCAGAAATTGTACTTTTTTTTTTGTAGTGTTAACCACATTTTGATAAAAAGCTGGCGGAAAAAAATGTTTGCTTATGTTATGAAAAATTCGCTGGGCAAATACTTTACTTTGGGCCGTTAGTGTACATATCGCACACCATCTTCAAAAGATGCACAACTCAAAATTTGGCATTTTTTAAATTATGCGCTAAAAATGTACACAGAGCGTTTATTTACCTTTCCGCAAAAGCTAGAGCAAATTTTTGTTATAATTTGTTAAAAAAAAACCTAAGGTGAAGTCTCCCTTGCCCATATAATTATCAGGTGCAAAGAAATAGTTTTTCGTATTTTCTGACAAACGTGTAATTTTGAGTTGTGCCCCTTTTGAAGACGGTGTGCGATATGTATGTATGAAATATGTATGCAGATATGAAATTTTTGTGAACAATGATTATAAATACTTAAAGGATAAGTTACATATGTATTTCTTTCGCTTTTTACACGGTTTTTTTTCTGAACATTTATAATAAACTTTCACACATGTTACTTTCAAAATGTTTATCTTAATGCAATGATTTCTTTTTCATAAAAAAATATTTTTAAACAACGCACATTTTTCAACATATTCAAAACAACTGAGAAGATAATTGAGTTTGAATATGAAACATACATGCAATGGTAAGTAAACAGGGATGGAAAATATTTATTACTTTTTTGATCAGTGATAAAAACAGTGTAGACCGAAGCTTATGAAACTCCTTGTCTGTTTATTTTTAGCCTAAAAAAAGTTGTTTCCAACTTTAAAATCATTTTTTTTTGTTTTGTTGTCATTATCTAATTCTCTCTTATTAAGCAAATATCTTTTTTAAATTAAATAAATTTTAGTGTTTTTTTTTATGGCTAGAACGATATCTATTAATTCCTATCTTTTGTGGCGGTCAAGTTTTTTTAAATCGGTTGTTTTTGGCTCATTTGAATAAAACATTGGATATTGGGAAAATAATAACCGAACTTTTTCCCAAAAAAGAGAAGATCAGTTGATTAATATTTGTTTCAAAGTGAGACAAATAATGTAGATTAAAAAATTTAATTCGAAAATTCTAAAAAAATATTCGCTTTTAGTTTTTTTTTTAAGCAAAACTTAAAATCTTTTTGTGCCTAATATTTAAATACATAGTACAATCACCATCATATCATCAATACAGGACCCTATTTTACATAAAAAACGCTACAGAGCTTGTGCCTGGCACCGCCTATTTATGACTACAAATGTGTATCTATTTCATTTCATTTTATTTTTTACTTCTTTTCATTTTATTATTATTTTTTTGTATTATAATAAACCTTTTATTGTATTTCAATCAACTTTTTATTGTATTTTAATCAATTTTTTATTGTACTTTAATCGACTTTTTATTGTATTCTATTTTCTGTATTTTTTATTTAATTTAGTATTTTTGTTTTATCAATTTACTTTTTTATTTGTACTTTTTATTTAATTTATATTTTTTTATTGTACTTATTTGCTTTTATTGTATTTTAATTTCTTTTATGGTATTTAATTTTCCTTTATTTTATTTGGTTTTTATTGTATTTTATTTACTTTATTATTGTATTTTAGTTTTCTTCCTTTTTTAATATTGTATTTATTATTTCATTTTTTATTATATTTTATTTTTCTTTATTTTTTATATTTTATTTGTTAGTATTTTTTTTATTATCTTGCTTACTTTTTTATACTTAATTGTTATTTTATTTTTGCTGAGAATTTTTTAATTTTAATTTTCTTGCTGAAGATCTGTCATTATTTAAAATAGTATATGCAAAGGAAGTTTCGTAAGTCTGTGGCTTTTTGATGTTTTGTTTGATAGCCATAGCAAAACAGACAACTCCGTAAATTTTTACGTAAATGGAAAAATATGAGTTTCGTCCTTAAACCATAAATTCTGCTAAGCGCTGCTACTCCGCTACCACCGTTGCGTAACCGTGGACGAAAATGTTTGCATCACAATAAACATTTTATAGTTCACTAAAAGTAAAACTCCACTCCAAGTTTTTAAGGCGTTCAGTGTCCTTTTCAACTGCATATATGTATGTACATAAATTTAATATTTATTTAAATTTTTGAGATTTTTTTACGTTCGAATCCTTTATGATGCGATTAACGGAAGGTTCAAGAACTGTTTTTCGGCGTGATTTCCATCCCTGTTACTATTTTTTGTTTATGTCTGTTTATGTGTATGTACATTTGTATGCATTTTTGCTTAGGTGTGTGTATGTATGTATGTAAATGTATGTGCGCTAAAATATGTACGTGCTATGATACTGTGTTGTGACATGAACATCTGGAACTCCACCAATCTCACTAAGACTTACTAAGTTACTATCTGTAGCTCTTAAATTTATTGAATTCAGTCGGATTGTTTGGTGTGTTTTTGGCGGCGGCGGCGGCTTTATGCAACTGTGACAATGTTGATGTACGAGTATATTGTTGATGTGCAACAGATGAGAAATGCCTCTTCGCCTTTGCCAAATACAGCTCCCAAAGCTTTTGCATTTGTTCAGGATTAATGAGATGCCAAGCATAGATGAATTCCACACTATCACTTGTCGTCACATCATTGAGCAAATTGTCACAATCATCTTCGTAGAGTATATATTCGTAGGCATTTGTTATGGGCGCACTGATATTTTGCGCCAAAATTCCCGTTATATGGACGTCATCTATCCAAAAGTATGTCGACACTTGCGCGGCATTGTACAAAGCCAATGCCACATCTGGCGAGTATATTA
>NW_016177128.1:0-8726 GCF_001687245.7 Rhagoletis zephyria | reverse complement strand
AATGCTTGCATGGTCCCGAACAGGGTTGTTGCGAATATTCGCATTCGCATTCGCAACTGCGGAGCTTCCGCATTAATTTTAACATTCGCATTCGCTTTCGCATTCGCAATAATCAATGCGGATCTTTTGCGAATGCGAATATTGCAGGGACCGAAAGTAACAGTTATTTTCTTTACGAGTTAAACTTGGCCAAATATTTTTTATTCCTAACTAAAAGTAATTTCCGGACAATAAACAAATCGCTTATCCAAATTAAACAAGTTTGGTATCAAATGAAAGAGGACTTAAATAGCTTTAAAACTGAAATGTCTAAACAAGCAAAGTCACCTATTGAAAAATATTTCAATAAAAAATTATAATTAATTACCATAGAACAAACCTTGGGTCAGGTATATGAATTTCTTTAGTATTAAATGATATAAAAAAATATATAAATAGAGGTGGTAACGTTCGTTCGTTATTTCTGTTTAAAAGCTATTTCAGTCCCCTCACATGATACCAAATTTGTTTAATTTTGATAAGCTGTTTGTTTATTATCCAGAAAAAAACTTTCGGAATAAAAAATATTAAGCCAAGTTTAACTGGTAAAAAAACAACTGTTTGGAATAGTATGCAATTGCAATGATAAAACGTATATCTGGCCAGTCACAGAAGAAAGGATAAAAAATTAATTACAAAAACTAAAATCCAGAAACGCTGTTGACATTACTGGTTCTCCACATTCAGAAACTACCAAAAAGAATGAGAATGAGGAATTCTTTGGAAAACAACGGTGTTTAAACAACGATCTTGCCATGATACTAGATTGTGAAGATGAAAGTCAGGAGGATACATACGACATTTGCAGACCGATGCAATTCCCAAAAAATAATTATTGCACCACAATAAAAACAAATAAAATAAATATAAATGAAAGTCCTCTCGACTGGTGCAGCGTCAATCGAAAAGAATTTACAATTTTGTCAAGTTTCAAGTTTTTCAAGTTTTTCGCAGCGAGCGGTAGTTATTTAATGGCGCAGATTTGATTTACGACCCTTTAAAAACTGTTTATTAAATACAATGTTCCAATTTTTAAATTCAAGTACTAAAAAAAAAAAATTATTAAAAATTACTAACCTTTCCATTTTTTATTTAACTAAATCACCTAGTTTACTCACCTAAATTATTTCTTAACAAGCAAAAAAGTCTAAGTTCGGGCGGAGCCGAACATTAAATACCCGGCGCAAGAATTCAATATAGTTTTTTCACCTTTACGAAAACTACCGCTACATGGTAAGCTGTGGTGGTTTTACGTCTATTTCAAACATCTTCGATAGAACGTTCAGTTAGACATAATGAGATAAACTTATATAGATATATGTGGGTGGCATCACGCCCATTTTCCAAAATTCCATAATGTTAATTCTTTTCAAGGGATTGTTGTTAGTATAAATTTTGGGTAAAATTAGCGTTATAAAAAGGTGGTCGTAATTTTAGTCAGATTTTAATAACTTTCAACGTTTTGCCTTAAGGGCAACCACAATAACCATACCGAGTTTGGTACACATTGATCGAACGGTTACCGAGATACACATATGTGGTTTTAAGTAGGCGTGGTCACGCCCATTTTCCAATATTTTATTATAAGCGTACTTTTTGCTACAGAATTATTGCAAACATCAATTTTGAATAAATTAGCTGCAGTATTGATTACTGATTTATCGAAGCTTTCGTATTTCTCTAAATTACCGTTATGTGTGATTTGGGCGTGGTTATTATCCGATTTATTTACTTTTCAGCCGTTTGGTATGTTTTGTGAAGGCCAACAACTGTGCCAAGTTTGGGAGAAATTGGTGAAGCGGTTCCCAAGATATACACATGTAATCATAAGTGGGCGTGGCTACGCCCATTTCCAAAAATTTTTAATATTCTCATTTTTAATTTCATTTCCAAATAAGTACACATACCAAGTTTCTTTAAGATATCTCAATTTGTACTCGAGTTATCGTGTGCACATACGGTTACTCTTTTCATTCTGATCATTTATATATTCATTTGTCTATATCTATCTCGATTCGTTTTGCCTATTACAAACAGTCGTTATGTGAAAAAAGTTATAATACCCTTGCGTACAAGGGCGCTCGGTTAAAAAATACTTGACATCCGCATTCGCATTCCTATCCGCGGATGTTAGCGTTTGAACATCCGCATCCGCATTCGCATCCGCGGATGTCTAAAATTTCACATTCGCAACATCCCTGGTCCCGAACTGTTCTGTGGTACATCTAAAGCATTCACTGCATACCTACTTAGGAGCTAGCTGGGAATAATCTCAGACTGCTGCACCCTGGCGGAAGTCAAAGGGAATAAGACAATCAAAGAGATTCATAGCTCCTTCCAGGTGGAACTCCGAAAGACACCTTGAACTTAGAACTCTAACTGGCTACCTCACAGCACACTACAAGTTAACGTACCAATTGAATTAAATGGGTCTTTCTGTAGAGACGGACTGTAGGTTTTGTGGGCTGGTGAGGGAAACCCCAGAGTATATTGTATGTGTATGCCCACGAAGCATGAATCGCAGTTTGATACATCTTGGAGAACGATTGTGTTCTCCATCTAAAATTTGGAGTGATTACAATGAGGATTTAGCACGGTATACCTTCTTAGGTCGCAGCGCGAGTAACTTCGACTTAATATTAATAATAAGATCGTCACCAAATACTAATGAAGACGCTCGGGTGTTTTGATGGCGAAGAAAGACGCGTAAACATGGATTCAACATCATTCCGGAAAAACTCTTTGGGGAATTCATATATTGTTACACTCGCAAACATAGTTGACCGCGAAAATAAGTTTATGCGTCTTTCTTCGCCGTCAAAGAGGTTAACGCGTATTTTTTTGCCGTCAACTATGTTAAGAGTCTTTTTTTATGTTATGTTATCTACACTCAGAAAAAAGTCATCCAAATATATTCCTCTCAACACATGATTTGATTACAATGACCAAGTAATGTAACAATAACCAAATCATGAGTTGAGAAAAATATATTTAGTTGACGTTACTAAACCCTTTTCTCAGCGTATGTTTTTAATAAATTTGACATTGAAAAAAATATATACATTTAAAACTAAAAAAAAAATATTTGGTAGGTTTTGGTTGGTTATGGTAGGACATTTTGGTAAGAAACAAAATTTCTCTGTGGCAACATTGGTTACATTATTTTGTGTTACCAAATTATGTGTTGAGAGAAATATGTTTAGCTGATTTATTCTGAGTGTATACGGTAAGAAATAAAATTTCTCTGTGGCAACACTGGTTACATTATTTTGTTAGAGTTACCAAATCATGTGTTGATAGAAATATGTTTAGCTGATTTATTCTGAGTGTATACGAGAACGGAGTTGTGAATGAAATTCACACAGCGGCATTGCAAAGCTCAAAGACTTGACGTTCTTCAAAATGCCTGTTTAATATTCAAAATGGATTCGCAATAAAACAAAAAATGAGACTTTCAAGTTAATTTAAAATTAATATGTATCTTGTTTCACATAAATGACTTCAATCCGGAAAATTTGCGACCTGTAAGTCTAGTCTTCTACCAAAGTTTTTACTTTTCAATGGATACATGTTATCCAACATGTATGTGCGTATGTACACCTCCATGTTCAATGAACATTGTTCATACAAAAATATTTTTGAAAAAAGTTGTACTGAATGCCGACATATTGCCAGTGTTTAGCTGTATGTATGTAGTTATGTATAGTGGCGTCAAGTGGCTAACAAACAGGTAGTTGCGTATGCGCAGATCACTTGCAACTGGTGGTTAACAAGAATGGCGGCAATTACCGGCAATTGTTTCCTTGCACCTTTTACTTAATTTTATTATTTATAATAAGCGAACGCTTTTTACATAATCATAATTTTGTGCGCACTACATGATGTGGAATAAAGACATTTAAATTTGCTTCGATGCATGGGTAATGATTCCACATAAGAGAAAAGACGAGGCAGTTGCATATAAGATTTTTCGTGCGTGAGTGTGCGCTTTATCCGGGTACAATGGACGCGCTTATTTTGCAATCACCATAAACACCATAATAAGGGTGCAATTTTAATAGCTTAATTATGGCCACTGCGTCACTTCTATTATTCCAACACACTCCACATGCAAAATTACACACAAACGCATGCGCAAGCGTGCGTACCAACCTGTACTGGCAAATGAAGCCTGACGTTTCGGTAGCTGCACTCCATATCCCAAAACCAGCTACTACTCTTTCAACCAAGCAGCCAATTTGATTATCAACACACAAGGCGCACGATGAAAGTTTTATTTGGCTTTGATGTTCTTACAAGATGTTAGTAAATGTACATACATATGTACATATACACTAATTAAAACACTACAAAGTGTTCCACTCTTATATTGCAATAACAAGCATAACTTTTAAACACTCAAAAATCATTAGTTTTGGAGATGGTTTCGATCAGTAATTGCTCACGTTTTAGTTCCCGGTATGAAACTCTTCTTGAGTTTTTCCAACAACAACATTCCTTTGTAAAATTTGTTATCAGTGCGATGCTTCTTCGATATGCAAATAGCATCTCTTGCTGAGTATGTGACATAGCAAGTGCATTAATTGAACTGAGGCACAGCTGTCAAGCCGGTCAGGCGATCTAATCAAATAGCGTGTATTGACCATAGCCACTATCTTAATTTCGATGATATAGGCACTCTCTCAGGCATTCACAGGCGCCATTTTGTCCAGTTTCGGATGCTTCACCGGTTAGGTAAGTAGAAAAAGTCACGGCAATCCACTACTATTCTATTTACTCTTATTCGTCTAAAACAATAGTTTAATGTACATACAATATGTTCAAGTAAGATTATATGTGTTTACTCAATAGGGCGGTAGCTTCTCTATTGACAGGTAGAATATTTATGGCCTTTTAGGGTGCATAATCTTGCTGGTATATCCACCGCTGCTGCATTCCAAACTGGTTTCTTACATTTCTGCCTGTTAAGTCAGTGGCTGATGGGGTTCCCTTGATTTAGGCATACATATCTCTCATTTACTTCAATAGTGTCATAATCCAAAAGAAATAAATTTTTAGTGGAGTATGCAGAAATCACCGCCACCTATTCTTCTATGTTGTGTTAAAATTCCATAGCTGTATCGATCACCAGTATCTCACTAGAAACAATATATATTGATTTTTACTATGGGAATATATGTAAATTCAAAACTTTAAAACCGTTTTTCTCAAGCTTTGCTTTTTTAGTTATGACACTATTGAAGTAAATTTTAAATTATTTAATATAAATTTCAGCTGACGACGAGAGTTGTGGCAAGAGGGTAATTTATCAGGGAGAGTCTTAAAGGTAAAAAACTATTCCCATTCAGGGAATGGAATTGACTTAAAAGCTACATTTTGTATTAGGGCTGGGAGTTCTACCCGTATATTGGAATATCAGATTAAAAGTCCGAATATCCTGATATTAGCAAGGCTTCCGGATAACAGAGTAAATGGATGTTAACCGGATATCCGGATTTTTTAATCTAATAATAAAAAATAAAAATTTATCAATTATTTGTGTATTAATAAAGTGTCTTATTATTTATTTTGCAACCCAACAGAGTAGGCTATTTAAAAACAATTTCACGAATGCGTTAAAACACTGTTTAGAATAACCGGCCAAAAAACGCAATTTTGCTATATTTGGATTGTCAGAATGATCATAAATGAAAACAAAAAATACGGTAAAGCTGCCAACAGTTGTCATAGTTTTACATAGAAAACGGCAAAATAAAATTGAAAAAAGAATATCTGGTGGAAAATCTCCCACCAATGTTGAGCTCTCCTTAGTTGTGTTTCAATAAAAATTTTGTGAATCTATAGTGCGCTTTAAATGATCCAAAAACCGGCGAACCCCGGTCTGAAAAGGGAAAGGATAGTTTAAATCTTAGCAAAAAAATTTTTGGGAAAGTTAGAGAGTAGAAATGGCGTATATTTCTTTGTCTAGGCCTATGCGGCCGCTGTGGTGTAGTGGTTAGCAGTGCGCGCTACCACTCCGTAGAACCTGGGTTCAAGCCCTGGTCAAAGCATCATCGCAAAAAAATAGACAAAAAAGTGTTTTTCTTAACAATGGCAATGGCAAATCTCCGAGCCATAAAACACAGCTTCTCATAAAAATACAATCGCCGTTCGGAGTCGGCGTCGGCGTAAAACTGTAGGTCCCTCCCCTTTGTGTGAAAATTCAATGCACACGCCACAAATCGGAGGGGAAGCTCTGCCAAATACTAACACATTTGTAAGCGCCAATCTATTATTATTAGATATGCTTTAATTACACAGGAGTAAAAAAAAAAAGTTTATGCATATTAAACCAAACCTGTATATCTCTAGGTTATTCGACACGTTCAATGCGAATTCAAGGTCCGTTAGGCTCCATCACGTCAGGTTCGTGGTCAGCTGAAGGTCAAGTAGGGAAAAATTCATTGAATAAACCTGAAAATTCATATAAATGGGGTTTCGGATTCGCTGAACCCGAATCCGAGGTGCCTACTTCACCTTAAATAACTACGAATCTGACGTGATGGAGGCTAACGGACCTCGGGGATTCGCATTCAGCATGTCGAATAACATAGGGATATATAGGTGGTTTAATATGCATACACTTTTTTGTTGTAAACCTGTGTTATTAACGTTGCACTGAAAGGGTAGAGAATGTAAGAGTTTTGTGGTGTTTGTTTTTACAGATTTGTAGCAAATGTTTATAGTAACTATTATTTAATATTCGAGAAAAGTGAAACATTAGTTATAAAATGTTTTTCAATGAAGTTCATTTATTCACAAATAACAAAGTTAAAATAATCCCAAAAATAGCTACTTCAAAAATTGGAGGGTAATGTGGTATATATGCAGGGCCGTCGAGAGAAAGCTCGGGCCCAGGACTAAAAAATCACGTGCCCCTATATATAAATTGTATTAATTTAAAAGCATATGGCCCAAATCGCCGAAAACGAAATCGAGGGAAACAGTTGATTTCGTAAATTTTTGATTGTATCTGGTTCAATATAAATATAAATATTAACACGAATCTCCTTCTCTCAAACATGAAAATTAACTTAATCCTGAGATTGAAACTTCAAAAGCGCAACATGAAATAGTCCAAAATATCATTAATTTTTTTGGTGCTGAATCCACCAGGCTAAAAAATTGAAAAATCTTGTTATCTTCGAGCATTTTCGGCCTTCTTACATAATAAAATAAAGCAGTTTACTATTCTCTTCATTATACATGTGTTATCGGTGGAAAACTATTTGTAACGTAAGAGTCTTTTTTACCAATTGAATCTACAGGTAAAATTGGTTTTTATTTAGTTAGAGATAGAGCTCATTTTTAAATCAACATTGTAAGCTATTCAACGTGCTATTGGTCCATAGTTAAAATGTATATCCTTTTTAACTCAAATAGGCTCAGAAAATAAAAATTACATAGAAAAATAAAAAAAAACCCTAGAATTATATTATCTCAAGAAGGAACGAGGTCAAAAGAAGCTAAAAGAAGAAGAAGAATAAATTATAAAAATCTATGGGAATTATTTCACGTATTTTTCTAGTACTATCATTATCATTCAAAATGCACTCTCGAATTGTGCTATACGATTTTTCCATCAAGAGTTACGGCCAGTTTAATTGCCGTGTCCTCGAATCTAACATCGCCAAACCAAGCATATTCTTTCTAACTCATTACGTCATCTTCCAATGGCCATAGTTTCTGAAGGAAAAATCGTAAAGCACCACTCAAAGGCGCATTTTGAAGGGTAACAATAGTGCTAAATGGCATAGAGTAATCAGAAGTGGCCATTAAAGCCGTTTTTCGAAAAACTTCAATATCTTAGCGCAGTTGAAAGCTCGAGCTCGAGTTCTATGCAGAAAATTACTTCTGAAACTAGCTACAGCTGCACAGCAACAGAAACTTTCAAATCTGTATTCATAATTATCATGTTCTTAATTTCTGTGGATTACATGTCAAATCCCAAGTCCACTGATTTTGAATTGGGGAAATTTCCCCTCCCAAGAGCTGTGTAGCATGCATTTTCATACTCATTTTCAACTGTAAAAATTGATGAGTGGGATATTTTAAATCCGAAAATATTTCAATTTCCCTGAATATCGTGAAATAGCATTGTCAGAATATGTGTATGAATGGATGCTTTTGAAAATTGTAATTCAATGAAAAAGTGTGTCCAATTTCACTTGAGTTTGAAATTTTAGCTGTGTGCTAAGCTTGAGCCATCATGTTAATTGGGTAGGCCTTCATCTAGAAGCGTTAAATTTTGAAAGACGCGCGACTCAGTAGGTAAATCTTGGAAATACATTCAGCTTCATCTGTGAACTAATCAATTAGTACATTCCTCACGGTTCATACGCAAAGTTTCCCCAGATTTGAGAAAGCTTACAGCTGATTGAAAAACGCTGTAGATTGTCATTTTTTGATTTGTTTTGTACTGTGAATCTTATTATTATTATTGTTATTGAGAAACAATTCCGTAAACAAAAGACTCTGCAGTCAGCGATGGTAAGTATATATTCCATATTCATGAATTTATGATATAAACTAAACTTTCGATTATTCGTTGATATCTCATTGTGTGACCTTTTGGCAATCGACTGCAATAATAATAAAATGCAATTGATTGATACGGTGACAGGTAATAAGATCAACGGAAATAAGGT
>NW_016177127.1:4326-8726 GCF_001687245.7 Rhagoletis zephyria | reverse complement strand
ACCCAGGCGTTGCGGAGTGGAAGCACGCACTGCTTACCACTACACCACACCGGCCGCCAGGTATACAAATGTATGCAGTTGCCCACAATTCAACATGTTCTCCCGCACATAAACAATAAGACTTGAGCATTACAAATACTATGAACTTCACTGTTAGTATCGAAATTATTAGGCACTATAAAGGTCCTTGTTGTTATTGTTGCCTCATCGTATCTGTGGAAACAAAAATGCCCGCATAAGCATGCGATTGCACAGGACTTAAATGAACTCGACAACGACAGCTTTCACTTATTTTAATGCATTTAGCTATAAGTATGCTATCAAACGAGATAGAAGTCGAAGGGAAAGTTACCGTACCAACAGATAACTTACTACAACACACACACATGCATACATATCGTCACTTGGCGCGCAATTTCGAGTATACGCCGAATGCAATGCCACATATAAGGTAGTCCGAAGAAAAAAAAAAGATCGGATTTCTAGCTAAACTTACCAAATTGGGAGCTTCTACTATAATTATTCCCCACTAAATTTATGGAGTAGGCAGCCATTAAGACGGGGTAACCAAAATAAATGTTTCTCTATGCCACCGAATACACCGAATATTGCATTTTCTGGATACGAGATATTGCTCACCAAACGACGTTATATCTAATTTACTTCTTTCACGTCCTTTGTAACGACTCTCTGCGCACAACAAACCGTTCTACATATTCTCTTTTAAAGCTTCTCAACTCTCTTACACATTGCATGGGTTCAATTTGAGTATAGCTGTCAGCAGTGCCACCAGTGTTGCCAGAACATTTTCAGAGAAAAGGCTAAATGGGCAAAAAAATAAAGCTAAAAGAAGCTAAATCAATATTTTAGTTATGGCTGAGAAAAATCGTTATGTAAGTTAATAAATCAAATATTTTTGTATGTTCATATAACTTCATAACAGTGTCAATGTTTAAGGTAAAAATGATGCATTCTTGTAAGGAACCACTTAATTTGTACTTAAGTTAATATTTTTCGTAGTCTCACAAAATCTAGACAGCTTTTGATTCCACCTCATTGTAATTCGGTGTGATATTTAGCCCCTTAACGTGAATACCAATACTTAAGCATCCTCCCAATAAACTTACCGAAGGGAAGGTACACCCTCTCTTTACCCGGTTAGTACAACACGAGGGTATCTTTCCTGGAAAGCTTCTCCGCAACGCGATTCCCTGCAATATTAATATGGCCTGGTACCCAAATGAGTCTGACCGGGGAAAATGCGCTTGCCAAAGTCGAGCAGATTAACAGACACTCGACTGATTCCTTAATGCTAGTTCTGCCTGATGCTGGCGCCCCGCATGAAATAACCATCCACCGACACTTCCTTCAAGCTTCAACCAATCCGTGCAGAGACTCGCCGGTGTCGTCTTGCAACTACTGCTCTCCGATCACTCATTCCTAATGGTGATGTGAGTGTCGAAAGAGTTCAAAAACCAGTCTACCAATGCAGATATCGGATAAAGTCAAGGCCTCAGAAGCCTTTCTTTGCGTTTTCTGACGAGGGAAAATACAAACATGTTCGATATGTTTGCACTTCATCATCCCAAAGGGTGCGTTTAGATACAGATGAATTTGAATATTTGTATACATATTAGAAGGGTAGATATATATTTTAAACTTGGACGATGTCGAACAAGGATGGGAAGGCTTTGGGGGCTTTCGAGAGATCTATTCTACACAAGATCTACGGCCCTGTTTTCGGGGACGACGGCATCGGAGAAGATGGAATTACAAACTGTATGAGATTTTTAAGGACATGGACATAGTTAAGCGCATAAAAATACAGCGGTTTCGCTGGCTTGGACATGTTAAACGCATGGATGACGACGCCCCGGTGAAAAGATCTTTCGACTCCACACCCATGGGTGGACAATGAAAACAAGGGTGCCCACGAACGCAATGGAAGGACCAAGTGCAGAAGGACCTGTCTGTGCTCAGTATAACCAACTGGCGCAAATTCGCACAGGAGAGAAGCAATTGGAGAGGGCTTTTAGTCTCGGCCCAAACCGACAAACGGTTGTAGTGCCAAATAAGAATAACAAGACCTAACACTAAAAAATAATTATATGAGAAAGCAAAGAAATAAGCTAGAAACTTTTCCGGCTAATCCCAAATAAAAAAGCTAAATCTAGCGGGAAAATAGCCAAAATGGCAACACTAATTGCCACACATTTCCTGCTCTTGGATTGCCATTCTGAATAATAAAACATTTATATCACATACATACATGCAAACACATGTCCGCACTTGTACATGTCCGCTCTTGCGGCTGGCTGCCTCAAAACACTTCGCTACAGAAGCCATTTACCCAGTTTTCGGCTTTACAACTTCGCCAAGAGCATCTCAAATGTTGCTTTTACACCTCGCGATTTACTTATGACCTTCAGTTTCACTTTTATCACGTGTAAGACAGAGCATTCCTTGATTTTGTTCTGGGCGTCGCTCTTGGCGTATTGTCTTCCATATAAATCTGCAATCTACATATTTAGCACAGTGGTGCCCAAACCCAAGCAAGGATATTTCGCGAGCGTGATTCTTAAGTAATTCGTATGAAATATGTGATTTGTAAAAGTTACATATTTACATAAGTAATTTTTTCGTAAATTTGTGAGAGCTTATGCGGATATGTATGTACTTAAATTGAGAAACTACATAAACAAACCACAATAATTCGGCTTAATTGAATCTGTGTTTATACATACATACATACATACACACCAAGTTTTCCAGAGATTGTGACCTTCAGCGATTGAAAAGAAGATTTGGTACACTTAGGCGGAAGCTAGTACTTCCCAACCAAAATTCGAAAATCCTATGTCAAATCAAACTTCGACCTTCTTTCAGGCTCTATGGGTCTTGCAGACTGCCTGGTAAAATGACATGTGCGGCACTTGGGTTTAGGTTCTGATCCCTGCAGAAAAGCTGACTAGCTCAGAACTAGCGTACTTATATATGTATAAGGGGGGTTTTCGAGTTCGATGATTTAAAATTTTAGTTCAGATTTTTGAAATTGAAAATGGCGGATCCAATATGGCGATCTCGGAAAAAATTTTAGTTGAAAATTTTTTTTAGTTTTTGCTATATATTTTTTTCTAATCATAGCTGCTTAAAATAAAAACTTGTTCCTTTAGATATAAAGCTTATATTTGTATTTATTTGAAAGGACACTAGCACAACAATTATATTACTAATACAGTAGAAAAAATAACGTAACGTATAAGTTTAAACAAAACAAGTAAAAAAGTCTAAGTTCGAGTGGAGCCGAACATTAAATACCCGGCGCAAGTATTAAATATAGTTTTTCACCTTTCTGAAAACTGCCTTCCCATGGTAAGAACAGTGTTTTTACCCCTATTTCTAACAATTTCGATAGTAGGTTCAGTTCTACTTAATGAAATAAACTTATATAGTCAGATGTGGGCGGTATCATGCCCACTTTCCAAAATTCTATAATAATGTTACTTATTTTAAAGGGTCTGTTGTTAGCATCAATTTTGAGTAAATTAGCGTCCTTAAATTTCGAAATCCTAAAATTTCTGAAATTTACCATTAAGGCATTCTGTTGCAACGAATCCGTACCGGTTTTGCTTCGAAAACGCAAGACAAATAAAAAATATTTTTCAACAAAAATAAAATTCGTAACTTTTCCACTTCAAATATGTTTTGTGTTCTTACGTTCAATTTTGTTTTAATATTGTAAAATCCTTCTATTGACCTTTTTAATTGTCGAAACGCGGCAGTCTCCGATTTCGGCACGACAAAGAGAAGAACTATGATTGTTCGAATAAATCGCTGCAGCAAAATCGTATAAGTGTGTGGTTCCTCATTTAAAACCATGGTCGGCATTGTTGTAAATTGTGGCGGAACAGATTCGCACCGACAGAATCGCATAGGTGTGTGGATACCTTTATATGAAAATTGGTAGTAATTTTAGTCCTATTTCAATAATTCTTAACGTTTTTATTTTATGTAGTAAGCGAAATAAGCGTACCAAGTTTGGTACAAATTGTTCGAATGGTTACCGAGATATACATACCTGGTCATAAGTGGGCGGTGCCACGCTCATTTTCCAAAATGTTACCATAAACGTATTTCTTGGTAAAGAATTGTTGCAAGCATAAACTGATTTATCGAAGATTTTGTATTTTTCTAAATTACCGTTATATGGGATGTAGGCGTGGTTATTGTCCGATTTTAAAAATTTTCGGCCGTTTGGTATGCTGTGCCAGGGCCAACAACTGTGCCAAGTTTGGAAGAAATTGGTGCAGCGGCTACCAAGATATACACATGTAACCATAAGTGGGAGTGGCTACGCCCATTTTCCAAAAATTTATAATATTCTTATTTTTCGTCTGAAA
>NW_016177127.1:0-2049 GCF_001687245.7 Rhagoletis zephyria | reverse complement strand
TTCTTATTGGATTAAAGTTTTGTTGACCTTAATTTTTAAATGCAAGTATTATAGCATTTAGCATTGTGTCAGTAATGTCGATAACAATATTTAACTGGGGATTAGTGTTAATCAGAGATGGTGAAAACGCTCGTTAGGGCCAGTTTTTCAATGTCTGGTTAACACTAACTACAGGTTAAACTTCGTTCTCAACTCCCTGATATTTGTTATGTAGTCGATCACGTTTCCTATAAATACAAATCGTCGATATTTTTGTAAAACCGCTCATCGACTAGTTGCAAAACCGCAAAACTCCAGGCATCGACTTCAAGAGATTTGCAAAATAATAATTAGAGAAAATACCGCTTATTAAGGCAGTGTCTTAAAAGAAACCCCGTTTTTTCGCTTTCTTGTAAAATTTGTAAAGATAGGCGGTTTTGCAATTGGTTGATGGCTTTTAAAGCTTTCGAGTTTTGTTCACTCTTTACAGTAGCCAATGCAAAACAAAAGGTGTTCATATTTTTGGGTGTTTATATTTAGCGGCGTTCTTATTATTGGGAGTGTACTGTATTTTTTTTATTTCTATTGTCACGGATTGTCAGTTAGTTGAATTCTGTTTACTGTCTCCATTATTATTATTAATATTTCGTTAATTTTTCTAACAAAAATGTTTATTTTATTTTGATACGAAATACATAAATCCTGCTGACTTATTTTTTCATTTATACCTAAAAATTTATCCAAAGAGATTAAATTAAGGTGAATAAATAGAGTAAACAAATGGTAATAGTACATTCTCCCTGCACTGTATTTCGCTGCCGCGTAGTTATTACATAATGATGTGTTTTCGCTCTAAGTATTGTAAAATTTTACTAAATTGAATTAGTAGGCTTTATCGTGGCCGCGGCAATAAATAAAAAAAATGTGAGTGTGCTATCGAGTTTTTTGCGATGTTTAGAACATATATATGTATGCATGTTTTTTAAACTAAAATTTAAAAACTAATTATGATTTTACGTCCTTGGTTTTATGAATAAAGCATTTGTAAAGTAAATGCTTCGCCTTTTTGAAATCGCTTTGTTCCGAAACTGATATAATTCGTTTTATTGAAACTTTCACATGTCCATTCTTTACCAAAATTTTAGTTAGTACATAGTTTTATAGTTATAAAACAAAAATATATATTGAACTTTGGCTTAACGAAAATTAATTTTTCAATAAGAACTGAGCGCAAAAATCTGGCTGTTTTTGATAAATTCTGTCAGAAGCTCATTGCTAACTTTGTTAGTGAAAATACGACCATAGCCCTGATCCAGTACTCCATGAACTTACAGGATTTTACACGAACTTGCAGGAAGTTGCAGGAAAAATGTTTCCGTACTCCAAAATCCTGTAAATGAGAGCGACTTTTGGAGAGTTGTGTGGAGAATGAAGTTGCAAGATTTTACCCGAACTATTTCTTCTGGTAAAATCATGAAAAGTGTCAAGCAATCACTGGTTGACGTTTTTACAGGAAAAATGTTTTTTTTTTGTTCCCGTACTTTTTATTGTTACTAACTTTTTACTCTCACTTCAGAGAGTAATTTTGCTGTTTGACAGTTTTACAGGATTTTTCACGAAAAGTATTGGATCAGAGCTAATAAATACGCTTTGCGTCAATATTTAAATTGGTACCTACTATGTATTTAAGCGGGAGAGTTTTGAGTGTGTTGTAGATTTGCAACAGTAAAGTTTAAATAAATTTTTCTCGAGTTTTTGATTTTTTTCGATTGCGACACCCTTGCAGCAAAGTGTGTTTCTTTATGGCTGCAATTTATTTTAATTCGGTACACGGCCAGTGGCGGATACAGTGGCGATTGGGATCAACTTGTTACAGGCATCTAATTTATTTTTCATGCAAATATAGATTCGAGTATTTTTGTTAAGTGTTTTGTGATAAAATATTACTTTTCGTTTTGTGAATTTGGTGCAAGGTCTAATAAAACGATTGCATGTACTATTTAAAAAAAAAAACAGTAAAGTTATACCTTGGGTTTATTAATGCAATATAAACATATAAATACTTACTTC
>NW_016177126.1:0-8728 GCF_001687245.7 Rhagoletis zephyria | reverse complement strand
TCGATTTCCAATCAGTGTTGCCACAGACAAATTTTATTTCCTACCAAAACCAAGCAAAATCAACCGAATATTTGTTTAGCCCTTTCGTTGCCTTCAACCTCTTCATGTCCTGGGGTCCACCACAGCGTTACGCTATTGTGGGCTCCCAAGTAGTTCAAAAGAGTTTTAGCTGCTGTCTAAAAGCCTTGTTGCCGTTTTAAAAGAATCTAAGTCCTTTAACCCTGCCTGACTATCCGACATATTAATTCGGCCACATTTGCTCTTCTACGAATACTTCCGCCTAGAATATCGTTGGGTATGCCAATGAGACTTTTTTGGAATCTGGTCCAAGAACGGCTACAAAGTACTCCCGCCATCCATATTCCATCTGTCGATATACCATACTTGAGACCCTAAGTCAATCATAGCCATAATTGCTTCACAGCAGTCACTTTCAAGAATACTGCCCTTTTAGGGTTTGTAACAGGACAACTCGGGATCATCCAGGAATGACTTGAGAACCTCCAAGCGAACCTAAGATCTAGGCAAGTTTACTTACCTTTTTTTGGTAAATGTGACAATAGTGGACTTCAGTGGGTTTATTGACAAGCCCTTTGCAAGGCTGCTAAAATGTTTGGAGATCCATATTTTCTATTTTTCGGAAAACCAATCTAGCCTACCAACTGTCCAAATGGAAATAAACCTACCAGTTTTGGTAGGAAAAGCCCATGTGTGGCAACACTGTTGCCAATAGCTACCATAAAACTGATAAATATTCATGTCAATGGTGTTATTAATGGTATTCATACAAAGTGCAAACGGTTGCTATGGCAGCAAGCACAAAATTTGCAAATGTAATTCCAACTGCAAATCCCAGACCATTTCCATAACATCCTGAACAGCCCTTATGTGTATCAAAATATTTCATGCATAGCGTCTTTCTCGAATGTAGTTAATAGAATATTAAGCTCCATTTTATGCATTGATGGCGTTATTATATTACAAAAAAAAACTTTTAGCTAGTGATGGATGGGAAAGTATTTTGTGTGATTTTTGAAATTCGAAAGAATTATATAGTGAGATAGATATGACTTTTCGAATCGATGGTAACCATAAAAAAAGTATTTCAAACTAAAGCTTTCATAACACTTTCGTTTGACACTCAAATTTAAATTTAATATAACCTAACTAAATTCGACTTTTGGAACTGGTGGCAACCACATTATGCCAACTAAGAATTTTTGTCATAAAAATTAACAATGAATGAGCTGTTCTACTATTATTATCTGCTTAATATGCCTTGGTAAAAGCCGTACTTTTTCACTTCTGCCGCGGCGTTATGAAGAAATTGGACATTTGCGTACATACAATACGGTTGGCAACGTTGCCATTTCGCCAAAAATGCCACTTTGCGGCATTGCATGTGTCGCACCAATGTGTTTCAAGGTAAGGCACCTTCAAGTATAATGGGGGACAGATCTTCATAAACTTTAAAAGGGTATAAAGACGATCTATTTACTTTTCCATTTATTATTTTTCAGAGGCAATAAAAGTAATACCCGCGATTCATATAATGAGTATGGATTTGCTTAAAATTAAATCGAGTTTTTCTTCATTTTATTTATTTACGTTCTGCCAACACCCATGCATTTGCATATTTCTAAAAAAAAAATTATGTATTCATACAAAGGCAAGCGGGCTGAAAGGACTCTGCTCAGCAGATCAACATAGTACATATGAACTTAAGTAATATTGCTTTTGGTAGGGCAACTATTTATATATGCATGTATGTATGTCGACAACTAATTTCACCAAAGTAAATAAAACACCCACAAATGCAATTGTGTTATATGCGTACATACATGCATACACTTGTGTGATATATCCAGGGTTGCCACTTTGGTAAATTATTACCGAAATTGGTAGAAAAAATGGGTTGGTGAAAAGGTAAATTTTTGGTCATTTTGGTAGATTTTTGTTACAGTGAGAGTTTGTTACAGGTTAACATATCGTGCTCCATTCAAAATTTATTTTACTGGGATTCTGAGGAGCTTTCGATTGCCTAAATATTTTTAATGAACTATTAAAAAAAAATGAACAGGTGTGTAATTACTTATTCCGATTGTTCACAAGAAAACTAAAAAAATCAACGCCAGTTTTTATAAATGGCAATTTTTAAATGAAAAAAAAAACACAAAAGACCGGCGACAAAACAAATGAACGGAAATTTTTAGGTGCACATTTTTGGCTATACTAAAATTCCATGGGCTGCATACTGAAAAATGTTCTAAAAATGCAGAATAAAAAACTTGAAATTTAAACGAAAATTTTTAGAATTTTTCTTAATATTGTAAATATCATGAATCCTTTGTTTTTATGGGTTTGGTTAAATCGCAAACAATATTCGTATACAAACAAAAATAGCAAAAAAAATATTACTTGAAAAATATTGTGAATATAAAAAAAATCACCAAGGGGCTTTTTGAGTCACAGTATTTGTCTATAATAACTCCAATTGAAGTTTCGTTGTTGCCTTTAGTTTCATATCTTTCGCTTTTGGTTGAAGGAAACCGAAAAGATGCTATTAATGGATCTCTAATATCATGTAATAATATATGATTTTTATTGAAATAACCAAAAACTAGCACAAAACAATAGTTTTTACTAAAATAACTAAAAAAGAAGTTATTGTTAGATATTTTCCAGATTTGGTAAATTTGTTTTTAAAGTGGGTGGTAAGAATATTTTTCCGTCAATGGCAACCCTGAATATATCTATACGTATATTTGGTAAGCGCTGACTGACCAAAACTTGACATCCTTCCCTCAAACCACCAGCCTCCTCCTTCCCAACGCGCTGCAGAACGTGCCCGACCAATGGTCAGCCGGCATTTGCATACGCAATCAAATCGGAAACAGCGGCCAATATAAACACAAACTCCAACAAAAAGCAAACACAAATACAAACAAATAAGTGGCGCGCAAGTCAAAGGCGTGATTGTATGCTCTTGATTGTAGGCAGTGGAGGGGGGCCGGGGGCGATCCAATGGGGCGCGGTATGCCCAGCGTACTTACAAGCGAGTTAATAAAGTGACCGCGTTGAAAAGGCGTTAGCCGGTGTGTGTGTGTCGTTGTGTTGATGTGTTGATGCGTTGTTGGTGCGTTGTTGGTGCGTTGTTGGTGCGCGTGTGGTCATATAAAGCTCACACCTGATGTCATTTAAATACATATTTGCGTATTTACTGTTGACGCGCGCGTGGCATCAAAGGCTTCTCGCTCTCTCTCTCTCTCTCCCGCACTCTTCCCGCGCCCATGTGCTCCGCGCCACTAACTTCATCTGGCTGTAACTGTTGCGCGGCGCCATGAATCGAAATGAATATTGGCTGACTTTGAGCCGCTTCAATTTAAAATTGCGCTGCATCAGCATAAACTTTCATGCAATTAATGTCGGTGGTGGTGTGGTGGGCAAGTGATGGCACGATTGATGTGGGGCGCATACTCACTTGCGTTAGGTGCACTTACATTTATGTAGTTAATTGGTGTTGCACGGCGGGCGGTAGTGGTGTTGGTTCATGCCACCGAATGTAAGTTGGTGCTGCAACATTTTTTTTTTTTTATTTCTCTTCCGCTTATTTTTGTTTTCGTTGTATGTACATTTAACAATTTTTGTTTTCACCATTTGTTTGCTTTGATTTCCGCCGGAAATGGAGTTCATTTGCATAGTCGCGTGCGCCTGTCAGCTTGCTGGCCCCTTTCCGATTGAGGAGTCGCGTAAACGTTGCTGGGTTGATTCGTTGCCGAAATGGCATAGCGCGCTATTTTGGCCTGCGGATCCTGGAAAGTCTGTGTGTGGCTTGCTTTCATTTGCGTACTCGAAAAAGTTATTATTTCGGTATTAATTTACGCCTTTTTCAACGCACATGGCGTGTAAATTGGAGGTAAAAAATATTTGAAGACGTACGTAAATATGTATGTAGTAGTACATGCTGGATTGCATGTCAGTTCATCACACTAATTTTATTGGCTTGCCGGAATTCGGGTGTATTTTTTATATTACATACTCTAGTGGTAGTAAAAAAAATAAATAAACAACTGCACCTAATATTTTTTTTTTTGTTTTTTAAATTAACAAAATTATATCCTCGTCAGACTTCTTCTTTGGAGTTCATGGCGAAAAAAATTATTATTAATTTTATAGAAATAGTTTTCACTCTAAAGGTTGTTTTAATTCGCCATTTTGTTTCCACAACATCGACGGGTTATAACGTGGAAAGAAGGGTGGAGGATTCATATATGAAGTTCGTCTTATCGATAAAAGCTCGCGGAATATTGGAATGGTTGTATTACGCAGGATAAAAGTGATTTGCTGGCGACGAGTTCCAAAGGCAAATAAAAAGCTTCGTCACTGTAACTTGCTTGGCTAATCAAAACTTGTTTGGTGTATGACATTTTTTTAAATGCCGCGTCGATTTTTTATTAAATTTTTTCATTATGGTAATTTATTTAATTTTTTAACTTTTAAATGGCAACATAGTGTCTGTCGATTGCAAACTTATTTTATATGCATATGCAAATGATTTAATCGAATTTAATTATTGAAGCAGGTGGCAACATTCTTTAAAATATTTTTAAAGATGTGTTCTCTTAAATCTATTTCGTTTGACACCCATATTGAAATATTTCTTTTAATTTTCCAGAAAATATATATTTTTTTTTTTTTCAATAAGTTCTCAAACCCTTTTCCATTCGTCCCCGTATTGCGATATTTGATCAATCAAATTTTTTAAATTTATTTTAGCTTTTAGAACAAGTGGCAACTCTCTTGAAGATTTACTAAGAACCTACTCCTCGCCGAGACAAACACGTACGCATGTCTTTCTATAATCGGACCACGGCAACATAGGGTCTATTGCTTGCAAAGTTTGGGAAGCTTACACGCAGGGACATAAATATAGTACTGTTACAACAATGAACCCAACCGTTTCAATATAAAAGTTGAACATATCCCGTTATTACCACATGGCTTATGAAATGTAACCTGTAAAGCGTTTGTCTGTATCGCGAAATCAAAATTTATTCGGCTTTCACCATGAGCTGATCAGATATCGAAAATCATAACAGCTATTTATTTATTTATTTGTTTATTTACCGCCAAATGTCCGGCCTGTATACGCCAAGTTCGATCGCTGCAAGTGATCAAATCTGAATTCAGCGGATTCCGCTCCAAATACAGGAAATCATGGCCCGATAGACGAATGTCGCAAATTATTAAAAAAAAACGACTTGGAACAATGCAAACGCCTTTGGGTGAAGCACGCTGATAACTTGCACAGGCAAATCTTCTTTACTGATAAGCAAATTTAGTAAGCATTGCTTACTGAGCAAAAAGTACCCGAACCGATTCCACGGGTCGAAAAGGGTCATTATCCAGCTCCTGTCATGGTTTTGGTAGGGTGTCTCTTAGGATGTGGTCACTGGCTTGCAGTTCTGCAAACAAAGGGTCAAAACATCAGCGGAAGTTTACCAACAGGATTCTGCGCCGGCCCTTTAAGCTAAAACGGCACAAACCTGGCTCCAAAGCAATTTGACAGCATTCATTTCCTCTGAAGAATGGTTTCTGGCTGTTCTAATTTGACATGGTTTGCCACAAAAGCTACATTGACTCTCTTAAGGCAGCTTTGATTCCTTCATATAGTGCTAACCACGCTACTATTCCGCAGCACCTGGGTTCGAGACCAATTTTCGACCAACATAAAAAAAAAATAAAAAATAAAAAATATTTTTCTAATAGCGGTGGCCCTTAGGTAGGCAATGAAAAACCTCCGAGTGTATTAAGCCAAGAAATACAGCTGCAGGTTTCGGCGTAAAACTGTTAGACCCCTGCTTTGTGTGACAACATGAAGGCGTAGGCCGCAAATCGGAGCAGAAGCTCTGCCAAACACTAACATATTGTGTAAGCGCCAATCTATTTATCTATTTCTTTATTATTTTGATATTATTATTCTTTAAGTATTGCTTAAGTACTTTACCACACCGACTGCGTGTACTAGCTACCTCGTGAATCGGATTCTACTACATCAATTCTTACCAGATAACTACTCTCTTTTGTCAACAAAATATAAATTCAAAATGAATGGCATTAAGTACGACTATCTACCTACTCGCTGAATGTTAGGAGAAATCCCTTAAAAAAAAACTCCAAAATTTCTCCCCAAAACCCCCTGCCATCTTTTCCATTTGCTACCCACAAAAATTGAGCTCAATTTCAACCCATTTTCTTCCCCTGCACTTTTCTACACAAAACTCATTTAATTACATAAATTTTTAATAATATTCCTCAATTATTTTCGGCTAATTTTCAACCAAAATGTAAAGCAAAACATTTTTACGGCACACGCAGCTAATTAACTCAGAATGCAACAACAACAACCACACAGCTAGCAACCGGAATTCCATTTCATTAACAGCCGAATATGAAATTTTTAAATCAACCGTCAAAGTAAGAACAAATTTGATACAACTGCGAGTGCAAGTGAAAATGAAGAAATCTCCAAGGATTTGCGCGGCGGCGTGGCAAATCAAAAAGCATAAACGACTGTTGAATTACACAGCACAACGCAGATAAAAATGCGTAAAGCTGGATTTGTTGGCCTATCGCCAAAAAAAAAGTTTAGTCCGAGTGCTATTATTTTCTCTTTTTATTAAATACTGACTTTCTTCTATAACTACTTACATACGCATTACAACTGCCACATTTGCTTTACTTTAATTTCATTTTAACTTTACACCTGCCAGCTATGGAATGCAAAAAAGGGACAGGACACCATGCCAAGTGGCTCAAGTTCAATTAAATCCTTTTGCAGTGGCCTTTTGTTGTACTTAAGTGCCAATTGGGCAAGGAAACAAGTTTACCCGTGAAAGTTGAGTAAGTACAAGTACATAAGTATGAGCGACACAGCTGCTAAGAGCTGTGCTTTGAGACATTACACAGAGCTATAGCTGTCCGTTTGCTTTTATGCACTTCTGTGTGTTTTGTGAGTGAGTTCTTTGGATTCAGAAGTTGGTTGCTTTTACTGTATTTGAAATTTATTCGAGTGCTTTGTGTGTTGAGGTGTTTCACTTCAAACCAAAATCTTCTTGTAATCGGATAAGGTAATTGGAGGCTTTGTCTAGACATTAAATGGACAAATAAATATTTTTCCTCTTCTACTTGTGCTGATGGGTTTGATGAGTGGTTGTGGAGGTAGTATTTTAATATCCAAATATGCAATGCCTTTGTAAAAAAAATAAAACAGTTATGCATTACACTGTGCGACACTCCGGTTTTCCGTACTCTTGCGCACATAAAACCTGTAACACAGCTATAGTCCGACACATACGACGCTCTGGTCTGGTGTCTAACTAATTCAATTCAAAGATTTGGAGCTGTTGACGTAACGGGTATAATGAGATGCCGTCCTAAGGATGTTTGGAACGCTCTGCTTGATTTATTAACGATAGATATTTTTTTCGAAAACTCAGCTGCTAACAGCGCCTCGGAGCTCTGGAAGGAAGGACCGATCGGGCATAGTTCCATTTTAAATGCATTACTGCTTAAGCGCTGCAAACTAACTCTATCTTATCGAAGACTGTTGGGTTCAACGCAAACCCCACACGAAATTCCCAAGACGTAGTGCAGGAACTCAATGAAGGGTCCAGTTCTTGGAGAGCTTAACTCTCTTTTCGGATGGATCAAAAATGGAACGCGTGGTTGATGCAAGGATTTTAATTGGCCAATATAACCTAAAACTATAATTTCGCGTACTAGTTTGTAAACAAGGAGGCAGTAAGGTGAATATCTTCTTAGATAGCCAAGCAGTAATTTAAGCACTTTCTTCTACCTCTGGTAGATCTCAGCTAGTGAATGACTGTAGGAGAGAGCTGGCCTCGCTTTCTGATCCATACGAAATTACCCTAACATAGGTCCCGGGGTACAAGGATATTTACGGAAATAAGGCAGCAGACCAGCAATCGTGGCGGGGTTCTGCACTGAATGTGTGCCACGCGGTGGACATGGGGCCTCGTTCAGGCATATCAATGGCAGAAATCGTACAGGATCCTATAGGATTATCCGGAAGTTCTGGGACTCCTACGAACATTTAAATCCAGGGTTCTTTAAGGAATAAGCAACAAAAATACATGCCGAAAGGATATGCTTACCCGTCAAACGATTTTGTTGGAGTTGCGAGGACCCAGTCCTTCTAAAGACACTTGTTAAACCATTCCTGCGGAAAATTTTAGAGTACAGCCGTTTAAGTCTGTGCGATGTACTAAAATTGATTAAAGCCAGCTAGATTGTATTAGGTTCCACGAATTGTGTCACCAGATGGCAATGCACTTAAAGCAACCAACCAACTTCCCAGGTAAAATTCAATAGGGAAGGCAGTCCTAGCACTTAATAGGTCTGGTGATATTTTAAATAAAGCCTGCGAATCATCATAGTCTTACAATGGAATTAGATGTATTTTAGACTCAAACTCACAACCAACCAAAAACCCAAAAAATCGATTTTTCACCTAACCCTTTTTAATTTTCACATCCTCTTTTACATTAGAGCAGATATGTATATTTGAATCATTTGTAAATTCAAGAGCAATCGTCAAACTATTTCAGTTATATGTACATACGCTTTTCTTTACTTTCCTACAAACTCCCAAAGATGTTTGCCAAAAATACTTGCGGTCGACTTTGAGGTCGTTTTAAACTAACCA
>NW_016177125.1:0-8728 GCF_001687245.7 Rhagoletis zephyria | reverse complement strand
CGAGTGCTCCATACACTATTATCGGGTCGACCGTCTGAGTAGGTCGTTTAGGATTTATACCCAGTGCTTTACTTACGAGTTGTTTAGTGGTTAAGAATGATTTCATTGCTTTGTTGGTAATCGAGCTGAGATGTTACTCGAAATTGAGTTTTCTATACAGGAGGTTATGCCTAGATATTTAACCTCTACCTTTAAAGGATTCACAGTCCCGCTTCTATTTAGATCTGGAAAGTTGGACTTCCTCTTTCTGGTTAAAGGAATGATTATAGTTTTACTTGGGTTTGTGGCAAATCCCTCTTTCCTGCATTAATTGCAAGTTATATTTAGAGCTTCTTGCATCAAGGCCCTAAATGTCCTTTTATGGTGGCCCTTGATTATGATGGATATACTGTGAGCGTAACTTATGGTGTGACATCCTGTTGTATTGAGCATTTGAACTAGATCGACAACCAATAGAGACCATAATAGTGTAGATGGGACTCCTCCCTATGGACAGCCTTTTACTGCAGTGATACTGAGTTCTTTCGGTCTTAGGTTCGCCTTTATTGTTCCCTAGGTTAGATTATTGTCGATATATTCGACTCTTTTAGGATTCGCATCTCTATTGGAGAGTGCCACTTCGAGGGAATTGAAGCTGGTACCATCGATGTCCATAAATGAGCAGAGGGCTACTTTGACCAATTTTGAATCGCCTGGAAATGGTCTAAGACCGAAATAGTTAATAGTAGTGTCCATAATAATGCCAAAATAGCTACCTTCTTTCCATGTATTGCAATTTCTAACTCCAGACTTAAACAAAAAAATTCGCTGCTCTTTTCAGTTTGAGGAAATACTCTTCTTGTTTCAGATAAAATTTTAATAACATTTATTAGTTTGTTAGATACATAAATAATCGATTTGTGAGATTCTCTATGACAATGAGTATTTCGCTACATAAANAGCACTAGCAAATCGTAAAAGTTTTGTCGCTTAACTAAAATCACTAAGGTTACACTGACTGATTAATTTGCTAAAATACATATAAATAGCATGCGTACAATAAATATCGTTTGCATGTTAAAATATTTCACTTTGGCCTCTATTTAATTTCCCTTCTTACTCCTTCATTACCCACTTCACCACTGGCTATCCTGATCGTTGCCCTCCAACAAACACGGCATCACTATGCACTTCTCGACACGCACGCGATCCTTACACTTATAACTCAATTCCGTATTGAACAACGTTCTTGTCTTCTGTCGCATGGAATTGTCACCACAGCTTGCTGTACATGGCGTCCACGCCGACCAATCAGAGTAGCGGCAATCATCCTTCTTGGGCAGTTGACGTGCGCTCACATAGCTGCCACGGTTGCGATGGGGATTGTCAAAGTCGCTGCCGTCGCCAGTGCTGCCACCAAAGCTACCACGTCCGCCGCCACTAATAGTGTAGACCTCATCGCAGCTTTGGTAGCATTTTTCCAACCTCACCAAATGCTTGGGGCAAGGCTTGCCATTATACTTAGCTCGCCGTAGCACACGCCGCGTTTTTATCTGCATGCCCTCACCGCAGGTCACATTACACGGACGCGCCTCCCATTCGGACACAATGCAATCGACCGGCTGCTGCTCTAAGCGCAAACTTTCACTTTGTAAATCTAACTTTTGACGTGGCCGGCGACAGGATTCCTCACACGCCTCTTTGGATGGAAATTTATTGTGATTTTTATCACACTTGTCGGCCCAGAAGATCGCACACTGATCGGTGGGGTAGTCATAGTACCAGTAGTTGGTGACATCGCCATCGCGACATGGACTTGTCTTGAGGCTAGCGAAGCAGTGGTGCGGCACGATGGTATCACAAGCAGGATTTGTGCAATTGACTGTTTCCTCGCGCTTGATATGACGACAAGGATCGCTGCCATCCGCTTTTGGGTTTACTAAACCGTAAACCTCATCGTTATTCCATATTTTGCGTTGTCTCTGACGATAGCCTGTACTGCCGCATGGGCCAATGCACGGTGAGAAGTCGGACCATGGTGAGACACCACATTCTGGTGGTATGTAGTCTTCACGCTTCTGACTGTAGCTCTGGAATTGGCGGAAGCCATTATTGTTGTCGCCATAGAATGCACGCGTGCCATCGCCCAGCTCATTCTCCACGATGCTCTCCTCCTCGCCAGCTGCTTCATCACCTTCAGCGCCGGTCTCACCTTCAGCAGCATTACCCAAATCGCCACCACATTCCGGACCTTCGCACTTACGTGTTTCTTGTAAGCGCACCTTACTTACTTTCTGTACGGGTTAGATACGTTATTTCTGTGCCTATTGAAATCATATTTCCACCTACCTGACACTTTTTCTTCGCACGGGGGTTAAGATAATGACGCGAGCGTATTATAACACCCGCGCCACAGGTGGCTGAACACGTAGACCATTCGCTCCAATCAGAGATCGCGCATTCGGGATTATCTTGTGGTCCACCTTGAAAATCATTTGCATTTTCGCCTTCGTCTGGATTGTCATCGCTCGCGGCGCCACATCTGCGCCCATTACATGGCTGCTCTTCACGCAAAGCGCTGCGGCAGCGAGAGCGCCGCGCCAATGCTGGTTGTTTGTATTCGCGTGAGCGCGTTTGCGTGCCCGGCCCGCATTTGGCGCTACACTCACTCCAGTGACCCCAAGGATAGGTGGCGCACTCGGCCGACTCATCCTCTGTTTATGTAGATAAGTGCAGGCAATTGATTTGACTGTCTTATAAAAAAAAATCAAGACTCAAACTCACCTTCGACGTTTTCGCAAGTCTTCTCATACAACCTGCGTCGATTTATGTGTAATGTTGCGAGCGGTTTCATAGGCGCTCCAGTGGGGTCGTAAAATGGTGACCGCGGATCATTTGGAAAATTGGACTTTATGCGTCTAATAACATCAGGTGGCACTTGTGGCTGGTCGGCAGACTGAAAATAAAATCTTTGTCAGTGGCATGACTTCAAAATAAGCGCATGTGTGGATTACCATGTAGGAAGGTCCACTGTCCGTGCCTGCATCCCAGGGATATAGATTGTGTACCTTGTTCTCGACCCATGAGCAATTAGGCAAACAAAGTTCTAAGCCGGAAATACCAACAATCCAGTCCGGTGAGGGATCAATCATGGAAACCAGCGAAATTAGATGATGTTTGGAATCCACGCGAAAGACGGCGAAAGTTTTGCCAGTCACGTTGGGGTAAGAGATGCCGCGCGCTTTGATGATTGTTCGTATTTGATCGCTCTGTGAATGAAATGAGGGTCAGAAAAAACAACGAAAATAAAAAGCGAAGTACACGGATTATGGAATCACTGGAGGAAGAAGTTTCATAATGAGTAAGAAAAATATGTTACTGGATCTGCAAATGAGCTACCTTTTTTAGCTGCTATAATTATTCTCCCTAACTCCACTCCCCTACCTGATCTTTCAACTCGCTTTCAAGCGTACGTGTCGATCCATGCTCGGCCACCTCGCGCAAACCCTCACTCGCCATCTCACCGTAGCTCCAAAAGCGGTAGTCGATGGTGTGCGAAGCGCCAATAATGTCACTAAATCTGGTGCGCCAGCTATTTGCCGGAAAGTCTTTTGGATGTGTATGACGTGACCACTTGCCTTCAAAAGTGAGCTGAAAAGAAATAATTTTAAAACCAGATCTTCACTACTTTATTCCCCCTGCACTATTTTACCTCATATTTCGCTTCGTCACACGCACAGCAAGGATCCACAATACTGGGCTGTGTGTCCACATCATCGACTTCCTCTTCGCATATGCGCTTGGTCAAAAAACCATCATCCATAAACCAAACGTCTCGATGCTGTGTAACTGTAGCTTTGATGAGCACACAGCCATTACCTGTAGTCGTGGGCGCCACCCAGGTGACTTCGACGCGTGTCTTCACATTAGTATTGGTATTCTCAACAAGATTGGGACAGCGCGGACTAAAGCGTGTCTCCGCCAAATCTGTGATCTCAAAGTAGCCAACCGTGCCAAAATCCGCCTGCCCATCAGCTTCATTGGCGCTCTCTAATGCCAGTATGAAGCTGATGAAAGTTAAGTCATTGTAAGCGGTAAGTGAGACTGTAAGGTGTCAGAGACAGAGAAAAAATTGTTATGTTTACTATTTGAATACAAATATTTGCATTCGCTCATATCTACCATTGTATTTCTGGCCTGGTATATATGTTTGTGGATTTCCGGCTATCGCCACCATATAACTCTCGTCCACTGGCGATTTGGGTGTTGTCGTGCCGGGCGGTATACGGCTGCAGGCAAGCGCTATGTTAATTGTCGCAGAAATGGAAATCATCAACGCTAACCAATTCATTTTGTTCCACTCGGTTTGTAGCTGGATTGTAGAGGGTATCTTTTGGCTAGATAAAAGCGCTTTACTTATTATTGTTCGGCGCGTGTTTTGTGAAAACGGATACGGCAATATTTAAATATTGCGCTGCAAACATAAAACGTGGCATTGTAGCGTAAGAAATTAAGGGTAGTCCATTACTTTAGTTCTTTAGTTGAAAAGTTAAGATATTTTTGCATATAATTTTAAGATATTTTAAGCTCTACAAGGAACCAATTCAGAAACTCGCCATAGTTCGTATTATAGCATTGCAGGGTTTGAGCCGGCAACGGCGAACGTCGACAAGGTTCTGAGGTCTAGACCTACAATGATCTCAAATGAGTGGAACAAGCTAGCAAGCGTCCACAAAATGTATCTTCTTTTTAGAGGAGGCTTACAAAAGGGACAACTCTACATATAGATGGGAATATTTGTGTCAAATCTATTGCGAATGAGTTACCTATCCCTCAACAGTTTTTTTGGATTTAATAAAGAGTTAAGGAACTTGAAAAAAGATGAAGGAAACTACCTATTACAAAAAAATCTCCGGTATTAATTTGTATTACTCAAGCCGAGATTTGCCGATAATCGTTGGAGATTTGCTCAGTAGCAAAGACTTCGGCTCCAGTACGAAGCGACTGTCAACTAAGCTAACTGATATCAGCGTCGCATGGTTGTGGCCTCTAACAAAGCTTTGTATGTATGGGTGTTCCAAAAAGAGTAAAGTCGGAATATTAATATTCTCACCCTTTAGGATTATTCTATGTTGAAAACAATTTATACCCATTTTTTTATTTTGAAATCAAAAAATATTTAGAGGTCGCTCAAAGTTTTCCATGTATTTGTATGTATGAATTCTTGAAAATCAGTATTTTTTGATCGGAAAACTCTGGTACTCTTCAGAAGACTTCCAATAATAATACCCAATTGCTTATTTATTGGTGCTACCATAGCGTTTTTGGGGGTTTTGACGGAGCTATAAACTATAGTTGCTATGAAAAAATGGCTAAATAAACCATTGGGTATTATTATAGGAAATCTCCTGCAGAGAGGCAGAGTTTTCCGATCGAAAAATATTTATTTTTAAGAATTCTATACCATACATACATGGAAAACTTTGAGCGCTTTGAGCGACCTCTAAATATTTTTTGATTTCAAAATAAAAAAATGGGTATATTTTTTCGGTATAGAACAATCCGAGTAGGTGAGAGCATACAAATTCCGACTTTACTTTTCCTCATGAATTTTTGGACCACCCTAATGTACATATGTGCATTTATGGATGCCTTTTAAAAAGTAGTGATCTTTTGCCTTGAAATGCAAGTCATAGACTTGGTGCGATAGAATATTACATACTAGAAGGACATACCGATCTTCGTGTAGGATCAGGCATGGACAGAGAACAATCACACACTCAAAAGAGCGTAATCTTCGTGTGTACGTATACAAGCAAGAGCGTAACGATGAGAACGCGACAGCATGCAAAATGAATTAGGCACACTAACACATTCTCACTTTTAGCTAACGCTTGTTTGTGGTAGTGCCCACCTCTGTGTATGATCAACTATCCTGCAAAAAATGGGACTTATCCGGGATGATTCCGGGAGCAATCGCAATGGAGCATGCGACTAATACCACTTTTGATCTCTTTATATGGAATGAACTGATCGCTTTTGTTCGAGCATGTCCTATGAAGAGACTAATTGTTCACCTTTATACCCGAACGGGTATAAAAAGCGACTAGTTACTTTTAAAAACTAAAAATAAAAATTTGCGCCAGCTGAGATCCGAACCGGGGTGCTCAGTTTTGTTAGGTGAATACTCTCTCTGTGTGCCAGCGCCGCACATGAAATTTCATTGACTAAGTGCGTACATATCATTAAATCGTTAATAGTACTCGTTAGAGATGAGTTTGGGACTAATTGATCTCCAATTATAGCCACAAGGGATGAGTCGAGACTAATTGACCTTCATTAGTACCCGTATGAGACTAGTTTGGACTAATTAACGCCCAATTGTACCCGATGGAGAGTAATCTCGGAATACTCTCTTTAGAGATTAGTCGCACAATTTTTTGCAGGGTAATGATTGGTGGGGCACATTTAGGCATCTATAGATCCAATACTCCACGGGACAACGTGCGGTAATTTAGGACAAATACTGGATGTTTTCCAAGACGAGAGAAATAGATTTTCCTGGTTAAATTAGCAGTGCAATTCTGCCTAAGATTGTTGAAGGTCTTTTGTAAGACAATTGAAAGACAGTAGTTAGGAAAGTTTGAACGATTTTGTTTATCCTGGCACGGGCGTCTTACAAAAAAAGCCCCCATTTGCCAACTTTCATCGCGCAAAGCTCTTTTGCGTAGGGACTACACGCACTCAGTTTGTTTTTACTGTTACCGTTATTTCATATAATTTAAATTCGATCAAAGCTATTGATATTATTATTCCAACCATATACATATATGTTTGAAGTAATTTGTCGATGTTTTTTTACCGTTTCACAGATCATTTAGATAGTTATAAAGGCAATTAAAATGAACTTTAAGACAAATTCGCGCTCGATTATATAAGAGAAAAGGATAAAACCAAATAAATTTTTTTTATGCGCTACAAACATGCAAATGAACGACTTTTTATTGCCTAATAACGCCAGTAGCACTAATTAAGTACTATCAAGTAATTGTAATGCCAATTAAAAGTTTTGCAAAATAATATATTTTAATATTTCCAGAAGCATCTCGCAGCACTTGTTGTGCATAAAATTAATTGAGAAATACGCAAAAACTATTTTTAGTTCATACACGTGGTGTAAACAATTTAGATTGCATTTTGTTATAAAATGTTCATCACTTTTACACAATATTTTTTTGTTGCTAATTCGCGGCTAGGAATAACCAACATTTTTTCGAAAATAATTCCAAAACTAATCAACAGGCATGCATAAATGCATTTGTGTAAAAATTTAGATACACACATACTCGTACATAAGTATTTACATTAGGGTGGCCCAAACATGCATGTGAGAAAATTAAAGAAGGAATTTTCATGCTCTCATCCCCTAGGATTGTTCGAAATCAAAAAATATTTACAGGTTGCTCAAGGACTAAAAATTTTCCACGTTATATATATGGGAAAAACCACTTTTCGTAGAAATGCCATAGAATTCTTGAAAATCAAAATTTTTCGATCGGGAAACTCTGTTTCCCTTCAGGAGACCTCCAATAATAATACTTATTATTGAAAGTCTATATTTTGCGATCGCAAAACTCGATTTTTCTGAGAAGACTTCCAATAGTAGTGCCGAATTTTTTTAGATTACCATTTTTTAACACTAACGATATTTTTAGATCCCCAAAAAACACAAAAAATGCAATGGCAGACCCATAAAAAATCGTTCGTATTAAAAATGGTAAAATAAACGATTAAGGACCGTTTTCTGACCTTTAACGTTAAAGCTCACTTTATATTTAAAGGTTGGATTAAAAGTAAAGCTATGTCTAAAGTTAAGCATTTCTACTATCGGTTTTAAATGTTTATTTTTTGATTTCAAAATAAAAAACAGGTGAAAGCATTAAAATTCCGACCTTACTATTTTTTTGGACCACCCAAATGTACATAGTTATGTCAGCACACTTTTACGTCTGGTCGTTGGCACATTAGAATTGATTAAATGTAATTCAATCTAATTTATAACGCAGCTGCATACGTACATACATACATACATATCTAAGTTTGCATGTAATTTTCGTTTTTTTTTTAATACACGGAAAAGTTTCGCCACACTTTCAACGCGCCTCAACATTTGTGCGGCTTCCGGGCAGCGAAAAATTTGCAAAGCCCACAAAATACCGTTCGTTCTATTCGTTTCAGAACACAATTTTACCTTTTCAATTTTTAACTGCTATTATTTAGATTTTGTTAATTTTTAATAATCTTTTCTTGCAATAAAAATTAATTAAAATAACAAAATCCCGTCGCCACACTTTCGCTTCAAGTATCCGTACTTGTGCAAGTTTTGCGCGTTTTTCGACTCGTCTGCTCTCCAGTTGAACTGCAACTAAGGTGCCATTGCACTATCAATTGGTGAATGCATGTCTGCGGGTGTCTGGAGCTCTTCCATGTGCTGCTCAAGTATGAGTTACGCGCTCATCTCAACCCTTTTGTTACATTAAGTGCCACATAAATACTTGGCAATTGAGAAGCAACACCAACAGCAGCTGCTGTAGTTGCGGTGAAACTTGTTTAGTCGGGTGAACTAATGAATTCACATCATTAAAGGGGCTTTAGAAGTGCACATGTGAGGCTACCCTTACCACGCTCGCGTACCTAAAATGAAATCCACCCGCCATCTCTTTAGTACGATAGACTGCAGGCGGTTCTA
>NW_016177124.1:0-8729 GCF_001687245.7 Rhagoletis zephyria | reverse complement strand
ATAACCATGATCACATACCCTGGGCATCTTGAACAGAATATTAATGTCGCTTATGTATGTCTATATGGATTTAAGTATTTTGCTACAGGTTTCCGTCGTATTCTATGCAGCTTATTAAGCTACTCCACACAACAGTTGGTTGGTTGTTGACTGATTAGCACTCCAAGAGACGTGAATATATTAATTCATTTTCGTTATATGGAAAGTACGTATGTATGTATGCATGTATCTATGTGTATCTTTGCATATAACTTTAACTTAAAAAGTTGTTGAAAAAGGTTAAAAGAAGACTTTTATCACTTAAGATGTTGCCGATCGCGTCATGTGTATGTATGTATGTATGTATGTATGTTCATTTGCACTTTCTAAAATCTCTGTCTGCTGCCACTTTTAAATACAAAACTGTTGAATTCATTTGAAAAACGCACTGGCAATCGCAAAATATAAACAAGTCCACAATTATTTATACAAAAGAATTATTAGAAACAGTATCCATAAGTACGTATGTCTGTTTATTTGTATCCATATGAATGTACAGACCAACGACAGGCAGCTAATGCCAGCAGCGCGGCAACCAAAAATCAACTGAAAACGACAATCGACATTCAAAGCGGCGGCAGTCGACTCGCCAGTGACCAACATATTGAATGCCCATAAATATGTATGTATGTAAGTACACATGCACATATCCACTTATATATGTATATACATACATATTTACGTTCAAAATATATACAATCCACTTCATATAGCCGCGAAAGCAATAAAAACGAAAGGCAAGAAGCTCCAAACGCCAAAACAACAATAACAATAACTTAAGCAGCGCCAACAATACTAACGCTTCGGTGGAATTGTTGCAACAACAATAAAAATATAAATTTTATTTACCCACATACATATGTATATATATATATATAAATATCTACGAGCAGTGTTGCCACGGAGAAATTTTTTTTCGCGTCTTCCAACTCACGTCACTGTTGACAGTTATAATTTCGAGGAAGTAGAGAATTTCGTTTACTTGGGAACCAGCAGAGTTAACACCGATAATAATGTCAGGATAGAAGTCCAACGCAGAATCGCTCTAGCCAGTCCATTTCAGGAATTCTGTCCTTGAAGGGTTTGTAGAAGAATAATTTGGGATCATCCAGGAATGGCTTGAGAACCTCCAAATTACCCCGAAGATCTCCTTTTTTCATGCTTTCGGTAAATGGGACAATGGTGGAATTCAGTAAGTTTATGTGCAAGCCCTTTCCAGCACACAACTATATATTCCTGTAAACAAGGTTGCTAAAATGTTTGCAGATACATATTTTCTATTTTTCGTAAATAACTGTTAGTGTCGCGAAACCTACCAAAACCCAATCTAGCCTACCAACCTACCAAATGGAAATAAACCTACCAGTTTTGGTAGGAAAAGCGCATCTGTGGCAACACTGTATACGACTATGTGTAGTAAATACAAAAGCAGCGTAGCCCAGCTGTAAAAGCTTTTATGTACAACCGCCTGCACACTGGTGCGATTCTTCTTTTCCATTGGCATTCCATAAAATAGGAGAAAGTGCGTAACCCATTAGGTTGATCCAAATCTTTAGTCTCTGGTTAAAAAAAAAAATTCTTTATCCCTTTTCTAAAAAATTGATTCAAAACAGATGTTACACGCACTAAGATTCTTATCGTCCCATGTATTTAAAATGAGGAAAATTAATTTTTTTCTTACAGTTGCTATAAAATCATTAAAAACAAATATTTTTTTGATCGAATAAGAATAATGGGCATATTTAACGGGGTTCCTTTTTCATTTTCCATAATTCTAAGGGGTGGGAGCAGAAAAATTACAGAAAGTTCATTTTTTTCCTGTGTATTCTCGAAACACCCTAGCGTACATATATACGGAGAAACATGCTCACACATCATCCCGTATTAAAATAAAAATTTCAATTTGATAAGATTTGACTACTTGGAATCGATTGGATCCGCATGAAATTAGACAGTAATAGTTATTGCCCAACTGCATCCCATTGAGACTAGTCTAGGTTTATTCACTTAGAGATCAGTCTTAGAATTCCTTTATAAAATTTAAATATCGTCGATGTTTTTGCAAATTTTACAGGAGAGCGAAAAAACGGGTTTCCTTTGAAGGCATTGCCTTGAGAGGCGGTATTTTTTCTAGCTATTATTTTACAAATCTGTTGCTTTAAAGCTGATTTTACGATTTTTATGCATAAATCTCGATGCCTGGAGTTCGGGGTAACCAAATCACATTTTTGCCACAACGGCGATTTCGGCGGTTTTGCAACTGCGATCTATGAAATGTGTACATCGATGATTGTTCAGCTAACAATTAGTACATATGTATGTATGTATCTTCCAGCGATAACGAAATAAATATAATTTGGCCCAGTTCAGCTGTGAGCATGTGCGTGTGGGATTTATGACTGGGGTAAACGCATACAAATAAAGCTAAAACCAGAAATTAAATGCAATCCCAATAAACATTGGGCTTGGTTAAAAGTTGGAAAATGATTGGAAAACGAACCGTTTTTTAGAGTCTCACCTTCGATAACGAATGTGGCATAAGTTAGTATTCGATTCGAAAACTAGGCCATTCTCCAACGAAACGGAACGCTCGACGCGCTAATTTAGGGACGGCAGTAAGGTTGGTTATTAGTTCGTTCTCAGTTCGATATGCATATTGGATATCGAAGGTAATTTTCGAACGTTCGCCACAATGTTTATTGGGATCCAACACAAACGGCGATACATATGTACATATGTATGTACAATAAACCAAACAATAAAAAAGCCATCTAGAGGAAAAAGCTCCGACAAAGGAATACAAGTAGATGAATGAAGACATCGGAAGTCATACGCATAAATGTCATTCCAGCTTTGTGTCCTATACCGCGAAAAGAGGGTCAGCAATTGCAAGTTAATACATAGTACATACATACGTACAATTGCAGTTGCATATTAGTCCAGCATGAAAATGTAAATAATAGGAGATATAGAAAGTGATAAAATAGTGCATGGGAAAGAGGAAATGTAACATAGCCTAACATCTTGTACATATTTATATATGTACCTACATAGATGCACATTGACATTTGTATTTGCATACGTACATATGTCTATATGTATGTACTAGGGTGGGTACATTTTTTTTTTTACTATGCGCGTATAGCATAGGAGGATTCTATGTATAATTCTAAGCAAATTTGCCGAAGAGACCATGGGTCTAAAATCTAGTTAGAGCTTGCCACATTGCCAAAATACATAGGTTTCGAAGGAAATGTGAAATGTGTGGCCTCCGGTGGAAATTTTACAATTAACATATGAAAATAAGTGCAGCAATGGATTCCTCACACCAAAAAACCCCTCAAAGCATGTTTTTATATAAAATTTAAGCACGTCCTTACGACATTACAGCAAAATGCTAAGAAACCTACTTTCGGAATTTGGCAAACTCCAAATAGATTTTAGACCCATGGTTTCTTTGGCAAATTTGCTTAGAATTACACGTAGCATGCGTCTGTGCTAAACGCGCATAGTCGAAAAAATCTCCCATATAAATTGACCTGCCCTAGTATGAACATATGTTAGACCGCATCACGACGTATGCGCCAGGAAAAAAGTTCAATTTTTTCCAAGCGATTTTGAACACCCACTATGAAGGTGTATAGGAGACTAAATTTTTTTCGGCACTCGGTAAAAGGGCTAAATTGTTTTTTTAATAATATTTTTATCCCCAAGAAAATACTAATACATTTTCAATAAACAACTTGGTAGGAAAATTTTGTTTTTGCAAACGAATATGGGAGCTTCGAATTCCCACGAATAAGCAAATCATAGTTTGATATACACGAATTTTCATAAAAATTTTAAACATTTTACTCAGATTTCAAAAAGTTCCATCCTTTGCCCGGCGCTAAATATAATCATTTGTGCTCAACTATAATTTTTCAGTTCTAAGGCCACATAATATCGCTATTACAATACATACAACCAAATCGCCTTTATTCTTCTCCATACAAAATCGACCCAGCGTAATGTACATACTTACATACGTGCTTATTGCAGGTATGCAAAGTACTCGTGTGTTTGCCAACTGTTGAATGATTTGCGTGTGGCTTGGGTGGGACAGCTACTTGCTTGTGGTTAAGCCTGCCCAAATGCAGACATACATACATATGTAAGTATGTATGTATGTAAAAACGTTAAAATAAGACTTGGCATGATTACAAATATTTCACCGTCTAGAAGACGGATACAACATTTTCAAGTGTGCTGGATTTTAAGGAAAGACTGTTCCAACCAATCACGGCTACTGATAACGACAATCCCTTAGGGACAATATCTCTACCTAAATCAGGAAATTGGTAATTGTATTTAGTTCGTGCAAAGTAAGCGTTTCGACTAGCTCAAATATAGTAAATACATTTGTTTGGACTTATTTTATTTGACGTCAAATCAACTGTATTAAATATAGATTCCAATGTCAAAAGTCAATTAGAAAACGAAACCACCTTTCGTGCTAAGATAGTTAAGCTTGTGTTACAACAACAACAACAACAAAACCAAATAGGCCTTTTTTTTTTATACGCTGCCTATAATTGTTAGATAGTGTGTTTAAGTTAAGTGTACCTCCTATCCATTGCTTATGTCATTGGCTCTACTCATCCTTATTTGAAGTGGTCAATTTGTAGTTAGTAACGCGGCGTCTGAGCACATACACATACATACTTATTTATAGCCATATATGCGGAAGCATATTTTGTTTGTTTTCAATATGCCGCGCGTTCCGGTATCGCACGGAATCGGTGTTTTGCGTTGATAGCTTTTAGGCGCGACCGTTGTGCATACACATACAGACACGCATACACAAAATGGTGCATACCCAGTAGACAAAACATAAAGTAATAAATAATACACAGCCCAGATATTTCGAAACGTTACGACACCTGTAAGTTACAAGCAGGGACCGAAAATAATAATTATAATTTTTTTTTATTCTAATAAAAAAATCAACTTGTTGTAAGTGTCGTAAAACAGTTTTAACTCTACTCACATATATGTATTCGTACATCCTACTGTAATCTATAATGATTTTTATTTTTCGAGTTTAACCAATACAAATTAAAAATAATAATTAATATTTGAGTTTTATTTTTTCGTCTAAAATAAAATATTATATGATTTTTTTTCGCTCAGATATAATATTTACTGAGTTTTTTTCACTTAAGAATAGTGATCATTCAAAAGCTATATTAACGCGATTTCCGACATATTCTTTTCAGAAGTAGCGACACTCTAATAAAAGGGATACGTCTCAAAATTTTTCAGTTCAAAATTTTCTGCTGTATGCGTCTGTATGGCCTTTTAAAGGAACATAATTTTTAGGTGGAAAAATACAAGTCAATAATAATTATTATCTCTGAGAGCGAAAAATAAAAATCAAATACTAATTAAATATTTTCCGTTGAGCGAAAAAATAAAACTCAATATTAATTATAATTTCTAAGCGAAAAAATAAAAATCATAAATTTACGATTAAAGGCTGATTTAAGTTGTATTATTCATAGTGATTAAGGTTCCCGGTTGCAACAATAAAAACACCTGAATCAGCTGATTTATCGATTCTGGCACGAAATGTGGTTTTTGTGTTTCTCACGCCTTACGAAATTTCGGCATATATTGGCACTTTTGAGTGAGTAATATTTTTTTACTCTCAAATTACCGAACCCTGTCTGGGAAGCGTGAGGAACAAAGCTAGTGTGAACTGGCATGGAAATAATACGACTTTAATGGATTGAAAATTCATATAAAAGTACGCAGTGAGCCTTTGAACAATAATGCATTGTAGGAGTGTGACAGTGGCGCATTATTTAGTTACAAAATATGTAAAAAGTATGAGTGCGAAAGCGGGAGATAACTACATATGTACATAATAGTGCTTAGGATTCCATGAACAATTTTCGTATATATTTTTTGTGCTATACATAAATACATAAGGTGTACTTAAATTCAACTTTAGCTATAAACGGTGACACCGACAATCTGATACAATTGCTTGCCTGAACATAACGGTTAAAAGCTCCTCTAAGTATGGTGTATATACATATGTACATATGTTTAAGAAATAAGGCTTTCGCTAGAGTTTGATGGTTTGATGGCAAATACCAGCATCAACTAAATTCCAGGTGATTTAATTACCTTTACTTTCAGTTTCCATTTCATTTTTATATATAAACGTGTTAATTTGCGTGACCGTGTGCTTGATTGTAACTTATATGTTCCAACACCATTTATCCGATTGATTTTAAAATTGTTTAAGTTGTTTTGAGCCTGCTTGCGCGGTTTTATGAGTTGGTCTGAATCCGATTGATGGTGCTGGGGTCGATAAATCAGGAAACATTGTTATCGTTTATGGTCCGCTTGGGTTTTCATATTCGTATACATACAGCTTTACTTAAAAATATACAATTTCCGGACAGATCCAAATGTTACAAACACATGTTACACAAAGCATTTTAACTCAGAGCTCCCCGGAAAGGAACACAACAGAATCGTGGTCAAGCTTTTGCCAGAAGGTAAATATGCGGTCTGCGAACACTTTTTGGTATGTATATCTAATATCAAAAATTAAAAATTTTGAACAAATACGCTTTTAAATGCTGTGCGTGATATTTAGGTAGATTAGATAGATCTAGGCTGTTCAGGTATTCATCAGACTCAGATTTATGCTTTGTATAAATAACCTTAATGACATCTGAAAAATAATTTACTTGCAAATATTTAAAGAAAGTTAGTGAATAGTATTCCCGTGGTTGGTCACGTTGGGATATAGGAGAAAAATTCCAATTAAATACTTTAAAAAGAAAATTTGATACAAATTTTGGCAACCGGTATAATTTCTTTGGCACAACTATTTCCTACCACCCAGCAGCAAAGTTCACTAATGATGTAAACTAATCTTCCTAAAAGTATGCTTCCTTTTGCTATAATAAATGAATGACTACTTTGTACATAGTTTGTTACATACATATCTACATCAATGCGTAATGTACTTACACTAGCAGCAAATTAAAGTGCACACCTTGTTCTAATATAATATATTATTCACAATTATTTATGAAAATAGAGTTAATTATATAATATAAACCATATAAATAAAAATTTTACACTTAATGTAAAGTTCACAAAAATTCCAAAAATTTTCAATTTTTTATTCAAATATTCGAGTGCTTATGCAGCTTTTTAGCCCATTTTAGTGAAATAAAGTGCACGTTTCAAGTCGCTTAAAGTTACCGTTGATTTTTTAGAAGTTTTTTTTTTTGTCGCCTTTGCTTCCATATAACGAATAAAAAAAGTTCATTTTTATATGGAAGAAACCTGCAACATCCTCCACAAAAAAATTGAATGTGCTAAAGAACTGCATACTCGAAAATTCTTCTAGAAATTCTTAATAAATTTGATTTTTTTGGAATTTTTTTGAACTTTATATAGAATGTGAAACATTGATTTTTTGTGGTTTATAACTATTATAGAATGCACTATATGCGGCCGCTGTGGTATATGGGTTCAAGCCCGGCGCGCTTCCACTCCGCAGGACCTGGGTTCAAGCCCGATTTAACCCAACATCAAAAAATGTAATACAAAAAAGGTTTTTTTTCTAATAGCGGTCGCCCTTCGGCAGGCAATGGCAAACCTACAAGTATATTTCTGCCATTAAAAACAGCTTCTCATAAATGTACAATCGCCGTTCGGAGCCGGCGTGAAACTGCAGGTGCCTCCGCTTTGTGTGACAACATCAAGGCGCACGCCACAAATCGGAGGAGAAGCTCGGCCAATCACTACATACATACATATCGAGCCCTAACCGCCAAAATAACGTAAACGCCATTTTTTTTCAAAATTTTCCTTTCGATGCAGAAATACATCTAGATGCTCGAGGAATATTTCTGCATCAAAAAAAAATTTTTGAAAAAAATGTCGCTTACGTTATTTTGGCGGTTAGGGCTCGATATGTGTAAGCGCCAATCTATTGCAAAAAATTGTTGATGAAAATAATTGTGAATATTATATTAGAACAAGGTGTGCACTTTAATTTGTCTGATAGTGTACATATGTTCATATGTCTGTACGTANTACATATGTATGTACATAAGTGAAATGACTGGCGTGCTGTTTTGGACTCGGCCAAAATCGCTTAGGTGGTTACAGTGCCAATAAAGAAGAAGAAGATGTACATAAGTGCATATAGTTATATTAGCTTTTAACAATAAAAATTAGGTTCTCACTCACTTTCTTTTCATTGTTGCTCGGTGATTCTGGCGTGAGTGGTGCCTTCTTTGGCAGTGTTCCATTACTTATCACAGTTAATGCTGTTGGCCTCTGCACTTTTTCAGGCACAAATTTGAACTCGTAAAGGTCGTTGCCTCCCCAGCTGGCAAGGCAATTCTTTTTGTCCACGTACTGAGTAATATCCTTTTTCGATATCATTTTGAGAATTTCCAGCGCTTTGGCTGGTAGGAAACCCTTTATGATTTTAAACGCAGCTGTGACGAAGAAATTCCGTTAATATAATATGAATTTTTCAATAAGACATATATAAAAAGGAATTAACTTACCATTCAGCATCCAAGCCATTTCAAAAACTAGTATATAATTTAATGTATTCGGATAGTACATTTTGAATGTTTCAATAATTCGCTTGACAAAGTCCAGAT
>NW_016177123.1:0-8730 GCF_001687245.7 Rhagoletis zephyria | reverse complement strand
ATACTAATGCATGAAAATCCTAACCTCAAAAAAATCACCCGTTATGTGAACCAAACATAATAAGTAAAATCAATGATGTGTATTCGTAAGCATACATTTTTTTTAATTCTGAATGCATTAAAAAAACGAAAGATTTCCAGCTGAGATATACATAGCTGACATAGATTTTCGACATATTCATCAGACTTATGCGTATGAAGTGAATTACTTTTATCAGCCATATGCTTCCACTCTGTACTACTACTTTTCCCCCAACAACATATGGCAACTCGTACCTTTAACCTGAATTTTCATCTAAGCTACAATTTATCAATTTTCCGCTGCAGCACTAATTAATGATAACGTCAAAAATATGTCCACTTCATCACTCGTCGCCACGCATGCTAAGCGTACTAGCTATGCTGCATGTTGCTAGCAAGTTAACAAAGTCATTAACCGTATGTCATACGCGCAGCGCACATATCAGCAGTGGACATCGGAAATGTTGCATAAAAAGCGTAAAGGACAAGGGGAAATATGTGACTGCCAGGACGAATCATAGACTTTGTGAGTTTGCCTATACGGTGTCGGCATAGCACATAACATGCATACATCCGTACTTACATATTTACTTTCAATTTACCCTAATTGACCTCTAGCCGACACGACCATCCGCATAATCATCACCACCACCAATGTGGAACATTATCCTTTGCGCATGTGTCCCTTTTTCGTGTTTGTCTACGCTGTCTTTGTTTTTTTTTTCTTTTTTATGGAGCAGCAGCTCAAATTAAATTATGTGGTCGCGTGCTCACATACGATTTACCTTTAATTTTTCCCCTCCTTGTTTGCTTGTTCTGCTTTTTTTGACTGACCACTCGGCGCGCGCTAAATGAATGGTTATAAAAAATTGCTGAGGGCTAAAAACTACCGACAGCCGCAAAAGAGTTCGTTCATAAGGCACACGACGTACATAGGTACCGGTGGAAACTCAAATCTAGTCGTCCAACTGACTGTGCTTGTGTTGCTGTGTGGCAAAGTCACTCCGGCGGCCGCCAAAAAAGGATGAGTCGACGATTAATGGTCGGACATTACGCGTTTGTTTATAGTTCACATAAATTTTGTGTTTAGGGCGCACTTTGTCTTTTACACACACACACACACAACGCGGTGGAGGCAGAGAGAGGAACTACGCGAAAGAAGTAGCCTGTAGAGAAAATCTAAAATACAATAACTGGAGAAAGAAATTTCTGTTAAGATTAGTTGTAGGATTTCGATAGATTGTTGCCGCTTTGGCACGCACGACGAGCTTAGAATATTTTCTGCAATGTCTATGGCACAATTAAAATGCAAATAACACAGCCAGTGGCATTCTAAACAAAGTTGAAATGATTTTTCTAAAAGACTGGATAATGCGCCATCGAAACCAAGCTCGCCGATTAGACTTTTCAGTTTAAGAGAACAGAACTTGTGGACGATGGTGCCTATCTGAAGTCAGGGTATCACGCAGACGCATTTTAATAATGCTAGGAAGAGTGAACCAAACTCCTATTAAGCGCACTATAAGATCGGATTGACTAGTGAACAGTCGAATTTTTTGGAGTAAGTTAGAGAAACGCCAGCTCTGTTCGATTAACTCTTTCAAGCTCATCAAGTCTAAGGCAGCAGATGGATGTTATATACTTAGCTGGCTCCCTCCCACCTATTTGTAGGACTGATATTAGACCAATATGCCTGTTTCGCTCCCTTTTGAATATATTTGAGCGACAAACAGACTTGTATATGAGAAATAGGACTATTTTGCATCGGTTGAGCCTACCGCAGCATGCCTTCTTTATTGGTCGATTAGTAGAATTTACCTTTCCTAGAATTGTTAAGGTAACAGAAGAGTCTTTTAAGAACAAATATTTCATAGCTGCTAATTTACCCGATGCTGAACGGGCTTTAAATAACACACTGCCCAAGGTAGAAGTTCTTAGCTTAGCTTTCCTACCGCATGATCCGCGACCCTAATATTGTAGCGAAGTAGGTCTGTGCGCCTGTTCAGTTTTGGGTGAATAGTGATTTCACACAGTGGGTGCTCTCTCATCCTTTTTTCCAGTCGTAGCCTTTAAAAACGTCCTGGATGTGCTGGAAAAAGGAAGCTGCGCTGGTGACGTGATGCTGTCCATCAGGGTAAAATTACTGGATACGTTAGGGATATACCGTGCCATATGCACAGTTTCCGGGGTAGAGATAGAATTTTCTTTCAAACGTAGCTATATAAAACCATAAAACATGCGCTTAACGCTATGCTTAGTGTTGTATAGATAAACATTGCGGATAAGGTTACCGTTGGCCTGTGCAATGAATCACATATGATACATAGAACAAGTTTTGTCCCTTGTCCTACCAGTCCATGAATAATATATTGACGAAATCAATGCTTACTGTAGATACATATTTCTGGGTATTCGTTAAAAATATTTAATACAGTGTTCTGAATTGTAAAAATAAAATAAAATATATATTTATTTCTATTTTTATTTTTATTATTATTATTCTTTATTTTTTTAAGTATTAGCTACATATCGAGCAAAAAAAAACGAGGGACGTATGCTATGAAACAAGTGTTAGATGTTGTATGTATATATGCCGGGGAGACCTATACTAGCTCTTTTTCGCCTAGGGTTATTTCTAAATCAAGCTGATTTCGATCCCATGGCACAGGAATATTGCATAAAATCTGATGTCTGATGAATTAACAAAGCGAGGAAACCCTTTAGGTCATCTCTGCTTACAAGGAGGGTATCGAAGATTATATGACAATTTGTGGACTACTCCTGCGATGATGGGCTTTTGTGTACTACTCCTGCGAAGATGGGCTTTTATGGACTTAATGAGCGCTTGTGGTGCAAATTTGTAAAATAATCATGGTCAGTAGTTGACTACGGCTGGTGAAATAAGCTTTTCAGATGGCTAAGCGTCAACTCTAGGTTCGGAGAGGGCACCCTCCCTTAGGGACCCACGCGTTACGCTTCAATATCGTTTCAGACCTGTATTGCCACAGACGTCTGAAGAATAAGAAGGTGAAATCAAGACTACGGTTTAAACTTCCCGGCTCGTATTTCATCAAGGCATTCGAGGAAATCTCTGCAGAGGACATCTATAATGTCTGCCTGGGGAACAAGCACTTCCTAGCAACCTTAAATAGATTAACAACCGTTATCGTATTTATTCGGGATTAGACTATCCGCAAACAATTTGCAATCGTTGGAGCCACATTAACTTCAATTATCTAGCTGTTTACATTGCCCATAGCTCTAAATTCACAATCATTGCACCAATACAAGTGGATTTTCCTACAGGGTGTGTATGCAATGACTTGTCTGACTTCATGACTTGAGCTTTGTGGATAAATATAAGTGTAATATAGTAGTTGCATGTATACATATATGCACATGTGTGCGTGTATACATTGATTTGTGTGAGCCTTTGTGGCAGGACGCTTGGTGCTGAGTGTTTATCGCAAGGCGTTTTGTTGTTCTTTAGTTGTAGGAACGTAGAATGCATATGAAATGATAGGCTTTCAGTCTTCTTTTCGCTCCTTTACGTGAACATTTTTATGTATGTTCTTTTTTCTTTTCAAGCTCTTTGTACGCTTTCAACCCTCGGAACGTTGCTGCTGCTGTTAACTTGAAAATGCTATTAACACCGTTTAAACAGCGTATAAACGTGTACACGCGCGAAAGCAACAACAAAAGCAACAACAGGTAAGTATGTATATGCTTACCTTAAAAGCCGTTCAAGCTTTAACATAAAACAAACAAAAAAAAGTACAGACAACCAAACGATGGCGGCAGGATAACGTTTCACTGTCATAAAAGGTGCTAAATATGTGGCAGGATATGGTTTGTGGTGGCGTTTGCGCTGAATTGGCCTCGAGGTGATGGTTTGTAGATTTGTTGTGTGTTTGCCACAAAAAACTAATGAAATGTTGCAACACTATTGAAAGAGCTTCTTCGTGGCTACGAAATGACGTCAGCCAGAAGAGGTTTTTTTTTTGTTTTTTGCTTGACTACACTGACGTGTAGGTGCTAGCTTGTTGTTGTTTCGTGCCTAGTGGCTCTACACTTCAGCACTTTTTTCCAACCTTTCAGTTTTTGGTGAAACAAAATTTTTTCCCCTTTCTGGCACTCACCAAAGAGGAGCACTAAACAAAGCGTTTTGGCGTACCGTTGGCTTGCTGCAAATTTATGGCATGATTATAGCTGTTGTTGTTATTTTCTACTATGCACTTATAATAGTTCACATTTCATTGCTTCTTCTCCTTCTTTTTTCTTCTTTTTTTTTAATGTAAGCTTGTGGCAGACACGCGATGCACGTCTAAGTCGCGTGCGCATAAACATTTTTGATAGTAAAAATGGTCCAAAATTTAAACAAGTAAACCCATGCAAACAAACAAACAGACACACGCTCCTCAAAGCAGACGACATAAAAAAGGTGAAATGTACAAAAATAGGAAGAGCAAAAACTGTGGCATATGGTTTTTTTCCAACATTGTCTGAGCTAAACAGCCGCTTAGGCTGCATTCTTGGCGCATTGTTATAATACCTATTTTTGTAGTTGTAGGTGTAGTTGTTCTTAGCTGTTTAGTTTTTTTCCCACTCTACTTTTTACGAGCGCTGACTTTGTGGTTTTAATAACCTTTCATCCATTTGTTAACAGACAATTTCTTTCTGCGTGCATCAGCGCCTTGTTTTATAGGATTTTCAAGCACTCGCGCACGTTTACCATCATAGGCGTCCATTTACCCATACACTCGTAAATATGTATGAGTTTAAATAATCGTAGGTTTCGTTTGAAAATCAACTAAACAGCTGACTTTTAGGTGTTAAAGTGTTGAGCAGTTATTAATGGGCAGATGATTTTAAAACTACAGTAGGGCGTTAGACATTTTAAAATTGTTTTTTTTTTTTCAAATCCACATATATGTACATATGTATATAGGTGCACATATAACTTTTGGGTGCAACTTTGTGTCGAACGTGTTATTTTTAGTGCGCGCACGACTGGTAATAAATCGTAATAAATCAATCATCTGCCGAGAAATTTCAACAGCTGCTTATGGAAGAGTACAAATTAATTTTATTCGATATTTTATAGTGCGGCTGAATGGAAAGTTTTCCCTTTCGCAGCAAAATCTTATAAAAAAAAATATTAGTCACATATTCGTAATATCAACGCTTTAAAATGATTAAAACGATTTGTCTTTACCTTTATGATGTGTTCGTAATTAGGAGTAACCCGTTTTAAAACTCACCTGCTGGGCGGCGCTTAGCTTTTCGGCTCTCAAAAGCCTTGCACCTAATCCATGCGCAGGCACGAAGAGTATTACGGAAGCAAAAAAAAAAAGAAATGTAAGTGCGCCTGGCCCACACTGGAGAAGTACGTATGTACATACACACATTTGCTTAAGGTTATATTTTTTGTCTTTTTTCTATCTAGATCCCTACCTCTACCCCTGTTCGTTCTAACTACATTTATGTTATTCTGTTTTCCTTTATTTTTATCTTTATACTCTATCGATAGTAACATCCATCAAAATATCGATAACAAAACCGATAAAAATATCGATAACAAAATCGATAAAAATATCGATAATTAAATCAACATATAATCGGTAACAAAAATCGACTCGAAACCATTAAAAATAAAGATAACAAAATTGACAAAAATATTTGTAAAAATATCGATAAATATGTCGGTAACAAAATCGACAAACAAACGATAACAAAATCAATAACAAAACAGATAAGCAAATCGATAAATAATCGATAACAAAATCGATAAAAGTAACGATAACAATATCGATAATAAAACCGATAACAAAACCGATAACAAAATCGATAACAAAACCGATAAAAATATCAATAACAAAACCGTTAAAAATATCGATTAAAAAATCTATAAAATATCGATAACCAAATCGATTATTATATCGATAAGCTCCGGTAACATGAGTTTTGTGCTCTTGGCGTCCTTTGAAGCCACACAGTTCTTGCTGAGTGAAATATTCATAAATATTATTCACCCTGTTTATGATGGAAGCTTTGATGGCCGAAGTTGAACGTGCTATATGTAATAGATTGACGAGTTAAGAATATCTGGTCTGGGCCTACTCTAGAAACAATCAGATGTCTCATTGCTATTTATTTCCGAGTGGCCTTCTACTCAGCTAAGAACAAGTTTGTTGTATGTTATGTTGTTATATTCGCCAACAAAATTATGCCGAAACTTGCATTGCCGAATTTGTTTAGAGATATTTAAGTATTAAGGCTGGTCGATTGCTTTGAGTGCTGCTTCAAAGTTCCTACAGAACGGCAATTTTACAAAATGGAAGCGCGGGCTCAGGTTTGGGGTTAAGCTAGCACTCTGCATCCGGGAACTCAATATTAGGGAATTCAACATTGCAGTACAGAGGCGAAAACATGGGACTTTTATTTTTCCGATCAAATTTAATCGGTATTTTGAGACTTTTATTCTTTCGATCATATCGTAACAGTTAATTCCATCTTCAATTTTTTAAAACCATAACATATTGACAAAAATCTTCTGACTAAAATCTTCTGCTCCTTCTAAAAGTTTTCAAATTTCCTTATCGAACAATTGATCCCCACAAATGGGCAAATCCGAGAAATGGTCAACTAAAAATGGAAACAAATTCATGTAACTCGAATTATCATATTTTTGGATCAAGAATGCTATAATACAATACATATTAATTTAACTTACTTCTCAAAACCAAACGCTGAATAACCTTGCGTTATGTACGCACCGAAAGTGGCAATACTAAACTTCTTTGCTGATATCTTTTTTGAATTTTAGTATTTGAAAAAAATTTTCAAATAGAAATGTGTGTAAAAAAATGTATGTATACACATTTAAAGAGTAAATAGTATATATATACATACATATGTAATTGATAGCATTTCATGTAATAAAAACCATTTAAATCAATTTACCTCAAATTGCGGCGGAACACGCCCACAAACATACTTATGTACACACCAGCAGTGCCAACACAAATATGCAACAAGTGAAAAAACCAAACAAACGCATTTTAGTATGCATAAATTTACATGAAATTTTCGTGTGGTCAGAGCGAAGAGCAAAAAGGCAAAAACAAAATTTTAAATGAAAAAGTGTATAAAATTAACTAAAAAAAAATAAACCAACGAAAAAAACTGTGCAAAAAAAATACAAATGGAAAACGTCATGTGCAATCAAGCATTTTGTCAATAGCAACACCAAACCAGTCAGTGGCAACGGCAACGACGCAAACGTGTACAAAATGACAGACAAGTGACAGCAAGAGCGTCGAAAAATAAACGCCGGATAGCAAAGTCCACATTGGGTAACAAAAATTGGTGTGATTTTGAACGCGCTACGAAATTATATTAAATACAGTTTCAATTAAAATTTAGTGTAATAAACATAAATCACGGCATTTAAGCCGCTAAATGGTTTGAATGAGCGCTAACAGCTGGCACAAAAAAAACGGAGACAAGAAAAAAAAATATTAAAAAAAAAATACAAAATAAAAATTAAAAAAAAAAAACGCCTGTGTAGTGACAATGACAATAGTTTAAGAAACGAGTATTGCGGCGATGCCAGATGTAAAAAAATTTTAAATTTAATGTGGAAGAAAAAATATGTTTCGAGAGGCAGAGAGCTTGCGGCAGGCAATAATGGCGACATTTAAATTTTTTTTTCAAAAAAAAAAAATTTTGTGTCAGCACAATGATGCCCAAAAGCACAAAGGAATGCGAATATTTATATAATAGACATTTGTGTGCCTGTATGTTTGTATACGATTTTCTTCAAGAATGCATTTGGTTATAAATTTGATGCACCTCGATACGCCGGCAAATAAATGTATACTTACTTATAAGTGGCCGTGCTTTACACATCCCCATGCATGCATATGTACATACATATGTAAGTACATATGTAAATTGACTTGCGCATGCGCACTTTAAAGTCCATAATTTAGTCGCTCTTGTCACAGTCATTATTCAAATATTTTTACACGTTATTATTGTCATTAAGTATTTTTCATTTGTTTTTCGCTCTTTTTTTTCTCTTCTCCTTTTGCATTCCGCTGAAACCGTTAAATTAAAATAAATGCCAAACCGGAGTGTTGAAGCAATTGCGACAGCAACAGCTTCTGAACTGCAATTTTAAAAATACATACTTATCTACACATACATACATACATACATATGTATGCCTACGTACTTATGCCGGTTTTTGCAAAAGCATGACAACACAAAAACAAAAATCAGCAAAATAAGCGTAATGCAACAACAAAAATCATCGACAAAGTGCAGCAAACTCGCTTAACCAACTGGACGACAATTTGCGGGAAATGAAAACAAATTTAATGAAGCATTGTGCTGTTTGTTGTTGTTGTTCCTACTGAAATTATTATAAATATTTTTTATTTAATTTTTTTCTCACTTTTGTTTGCTTGTGCACTTGTTACGTAAGAATGAATGCGTTCTTTTCCTGTTAACGGCAGTTGGTCGGTGTGGCAAAATTTGCAACCAAAATGCAAATTTCTCTCTTCACTTTAGCGCATTTCTTGCTCTCTTTTCTCTCAGCACATTGTGAGCAGCGAAGTGCGAGTGTGCTTTCATTTCATGTGTGTCTTGCTTACGTACGAAAACGAAAGGAAGTGCAAGTTGCGAATAAATTTAGTAACAAAGC
>NW_016177122.1:2636-8733 GCF_001687245.7 Rhagoletis zephyria | reverse complement strand
CTTATCGCTTGGGATGTTGTTTACAAATTTGCTACATTTCTGGTTTTTGCTCGCCGCGTACTAACTACAACATAGACTACTTCGCAAATTTGCACGCTAAAATGGCAAGATTGTGTANTTAATTTAGTTTATTTGCGTGTTGGTTTCTTTTGCCAACCGGCTTATCGCTTGGGATGTTGTTTACAAATTTGCTACATTTCTGGTTTTTGCTCGCCGCGTACTAACTACAACATAGACTACTTCGCAAATTTGCACGCTAAAATGGCAAGATTGTGTATGTGCCATGAAAAGATTGCAGCAAGTAATAAAATATTCTTCGCAATTTACCACTGCACTTAGTCGTGTTACTTAACTTCTCTCTGCTTCCTTGTTTTTTTTTTTTTTTTAATATGTTTTATCTGCTCTTCTTTGCACAACTGAGGCGTTCCAGTTTTCATTTTAAAACCCATTTATTTTTTCTACANTATAACCACAGCCACAGCCACAAGGAGGTCAGCACACCGCTGTCAGTTCATTTAAAAATTCCTTGTCACGCCATTATTTTACTAGAGCGGGCCAGTTCGGTAGATCAAGGTAGTGCATATATTATGTATTTGGCTTTCACTTTTGTAACCTTTTATCTTTGCTTGCATGGCACAAGAAAAACAAAATAAAAGCTCGTCTCACTTTTGTTCAGCTTTTAAAAAGTTAATTGTGCGGCAGCGCAAAATTTGTTTTGATTTCTTTTCTCCACTTTTTTAATACTCCGAAAATTGTCTATTGTGCTAATTTTATTTTATTGCTATTTCCGTGTCATTCCCTTTTACCTTTGCCAGCATTAATTAACTCGCTGGGATATTTGTATGTAATTAGCTCCTTATCTTTAGCCGCCATTAGTCGTTTAAACTTTTAAAGAAACGTATTTTGATATTAGAATATTCCTTTTTTCTTTAAGGTATTTTCCGATACGATGAACTCACTGAACATTTTGTGGGTAGGCCGCATATAATTTTGTGAAATCTTTTATCGTAAAAGCGTTGAACCACGCCCCTTTTAATTTGACATTTTTGCAGAATACGAAATTTTTGATTAATGTTTCAGTTAAGGAATACATACATACAGATATACATACATATATACGTAAATTTAGAATCGTGGAGTAAATTCTAACGCAATGCGGAGTGCGAATTTATGAAGCGCCTCGTAAGCAGCGCCACTTTATGTTAAAGGAAAACATTTATTTTTTTTTTTGATAAAGCCTCTTAATGTATTCTTAAAAATGCGGTTCAGAAGCCAAATTAATGTTCCGCTGTCTCACCCTCTTCAAGTGAGGAAGGAAAATTGTTATGGTGCCACGTAGAGTGTCCATTCAGCAATTCCACCAGTTTTCTGCAATCCCAGCTGCTCAGTAAATACAAATACCCAGCTTGACCTTCTGAAATTGGGGTGGACATAAATTTTGCCCAGATATAGCCCCTCAGTAATGAGAGTTTGGGAAAACGGCTTCGAAGACCGACAAATTGAGTGAAATAACTGTTCTGTTGTCATCCTTTTATAGTCGAATTCTCATTGCCAGGTAGTACTCCAGAGTGATCTTTTGCTAAAATTCTATGGTTCTTCGAAAAGTTATTTTATACTTTTTAGTATATTTATAGGAATTTTGCTTATTAAAACGTTTTTCATTTGTGATAGTGTCAATTTAAGAGCCATCAGTAGAGGCAAGAGCAATATATTTGTCACAGGGACAGAATATAACAGTTATTGATGAAAACTGTCACTGAAAAATTCCGTATGAAGGAAATATTCTACAACTCAGTGATACATAGCAATCGGTTTCTTTTTTCACCGAGAATCAAATTTGAAAATAAATTTTTATTTGCAATTTTTATGTAGAATTAAAAAAAAAATAACAATTATTTATGATTTTTATTTTACAAATCCAAAATAACAATTATTTTTGATATTTATATAAATGCTCTCTAGATAACAGTTATTTTTGAGTTTTATATTATACGTCTTAGATAAGAGTTATTGAAGACCTTTATTTATAAAAGTCATCAATAAAAATCAATCACCGACTTTTATTTTTTAAATCATACGTATAAAAGTCATTCGTCTTCAATAACTGTTATCTAAGATATATAATTTAAAAATCAAAAATAACTGTTATTTACAGATTTTTTAGATAAAACCCAAAAATAATTCTTATTTTGGATTTATAAAAGAAAACTCAGAAAAGCTGTTATTTAAGGAGTAATTTAAAAAAGGCAAAAAATAATTGTTAAAGAATGATTTTTTTAATAAAAGTTGTAACTGCTACGGTCCCTGATTTGTCATATGTGTCGAAATTTTACGGAAGGTTTAGGGCAAAGTCTTTAGTCCGGACCATTCCACCAATATCAAGTATCGACTATTAAACTGCTGGAATGATTTTCAAGCAGAAGATACTGCCAGCAGAGATGCATAGAAACACTGCAGCAGTGTGTATCGACAAAAGGGCGGATCAGCATTTACTGTGCTGGCGAGAAGGTGATGAGCACACTAAACTCACTGATGGTGTACTTGAAACTTTTCTGGGAGTGTCTGATCTTCATTCTACTTTAGTCGGAATATTTTCTAGTTAGGCTTGTGGTAGTAGCAGACCACATTAACAAAGTGGAGAACCGCATGGTCCACGAGTTGACACAGAGAGAAATGAGTTCATGCCTCCTAAATTTCCTACTATTTGGGCTGCCTAACTTTCGCTATGTTGTGGTTGAAATATCGCACACGATCATCTCAAAGGTGACACAACGCAATTTTACAGGTTCGTCAGAAAATTCAAAAAAAAATAAAAATATTTCGTGTGCGATATCTTGGCTCACACTTTATAACCAAAACTTAAGAACACTCGCGAAAATTTACTACTTCTGACCCTATTTTTAGAAAGCTCCATCTTACTTCTCAATGAAAAGCGAAATATTCTTCCATTACCATAATAACCCTTATTCGGAACTGATTACATATAATGAAATTGAGTGTATTTAGAGGGGCTTGGTCTTATGAGATATAAATTTTGTTTCTTATTTAAATAGTTGCTCGGCCTGAGAGACATAATGTTGACCACAGAACTTATTCGAGCCTTGATTATCTAGTTTATGTTTGTATGCAATATATCTCAGTTGTCATAGCGGTTAGTTTTCAAGCAAAGAAAGCACTGTCACAATTTAAGTATAATTTGTCATTGTTGGATAATCTATATAGCGCTTATCATAACTAAAACCCACATATTTTCAAGATGTGATGATTTATTTTTTGGTTATTTCATTTTAATAATTTTTTTTTTATGAAAAAAGTAGTTCACTCCATAATAAAACCCATATCGCTACCTAAAGCTGAAAAGGTGCCTAGTCCACTTTTTTCAAAATTTATTTGTTGATGCAGAATGCCAGATAATGCGAAACTACATCGATGTCTCATCTCCCCTGAACAATTCAAAAAATAATGGACTTGACACCTTTTTTACGTTTAGGTGACGATATATGAACATTAGAACGGAGCAGTTTGTACCGTGCAAAATTTTCGAAGAAAGTGTATAGCAAATTCAAGTTCTATGATTAATTCTAAGCAAAAGTGACGAACAAACTAGATATCAAATATGACGTTTTCAAGAGAAAAAGAAGTGCATATATCTATTTTTGGGCGAAATTTATTTTCCATAGTACCCAAAAATTGTGTACAAATTTTAATTTTCCCGGTTTTGTGAAGTATTTCTTAACTATGAAAAAAACACAAAATTTTGTAAATTAAAAATTAATTTCGTTCAGAAAAAATTATAAAACACTGATTCTTCTTTTCAAAATTAGGAGGGTCAAACGTCTTTTTTGGTGTATAGTTTGCTCACCATTTTAGCAAAGAATCGAACGTAGAATTCGAATATGCCATACACTTTCTTCGAAGTTAAATTACTCCACCCTATTGTACATATGTACATATATACATTAGGCTGGTCCAATATACATAAATATATTTTTTTTTTGAAGTCGCTTAATATGTAACCGTGCAAAATTTAAAATCTTCTTTATTAGAAGTTGCAGAGATGAGATTTTCCAACAACAAAAAACTTAAAAACCACTTACTTAAAAATTGCTTTTTTTACCTCAATTATCTGCAAATATTTAACTATCCCCTGTTTTTCATTAGTTTCACCCTCCACATTTTTACTCTTTTTTGTGCATAATGTAAAAATTTATGCGATTTTTTTTCTCTTGTTTTTTATTCAACCAGCATAGTGAGTTTTCTTCTAAAAAAAAAATTGCCGAAAAAATGCGCATTTGCTACATTAATTACACGCCATGGCTTTGACCACAACGCAGCGGGTCAATGCACTCATTTGTGCTAACTAACGCCCTCTTGCCAACCGACTGTGGCCAATAAATGGCCGCAACTGCAACTGTTGCCCATTTTGGCGACCAAGAAGAAAGAGAAAATGCGAAAAATATATGGTATGCAATACTTCCGTTTATTTTTTCTTCTCCTTTTTTGGCATAATTTGGCTTCCGACCTAATGGCGAAATTTTTAGTGCTGTTACAGCAGTTTATTGTAGATATTTATATGTATAAGCGAGGTAATGTTCTTTGTAATTTTGCAGTTTACAATCTTAATTTCTTTTTCACTAAATGGAAGATAAAAATATTCAGCGGTTAAACAAGTTTGGTCTATTTTTGCAATTTATTTTTTTCATGATTATAAAAAAAAAAATAGTTAATTTTAGCTTATAAGCAATAACGGCTGCAAAGAGCTAATCATTAATGTATATATCCCCGATAAAGTAGATCGCTAATCGCAATTCCCGGCATTCGCAAAGGCGTTCTATAATCAAGTCTAGAAGGAATGATATTATTTTGATCCCAGCTTGCATTTCGCGTTTAGATATGGTTTCAACTTCAGTCAAAGTGACCTCTAAGTCACAAGGCTGTTTAGAGGTAATCTAGAACTCAAAACTGGACGCAAATTTTCATATTTTCAGAAACCGGTGTTAAAAAAAGTTAAGTATACTTACTAAGGTGTTTGGTCTTCTTCTGACCTCGATATAAACGCGATGGGGTCATCTTGATACCGTTTTCGTGATCAGTCACCCCAAAAATTTGCCGATGAACTGAGCTCAGAAATGCAGCATAACGATTGCGGCCGGTGGTCTTGTGTGGAACGACTATGAAATAATTGAATCGGTTGAAGAGGTAGTGCCCGAAAAATCAGGATTGATGACCCTGAAGAAACCTTTTATACGAAAGGGATAAGAAGCCTGCTGTAAAATATTTCTTCTACGATAAGTCAAAGGTGTATCAAACTGCCCACGTAACTAGACTACAAATACTAATGCTTGAAGGTGTTCTGATTCTTTCAGCTATCTGAGCGATTTCGGGCAACCTCTATTAGCAAACTTCTCACATCCCCAGCACAGCCTTTGTGTTCATGTTAGATGATTTTTCTAGTAAGATTTTGAACTTCGTTTTTTTCTGGTTATTTTTTTTCTTTCCTTTCTTATAACGTTTTAATTCTCCCTAATTTTTCAACGTCTGCACTAATTTCTTGCCTTTGTGCACCGTGTGGAAGATTCCAGCAGTGTTTCTAATACAAAAAGGAAATTGTCGAATTGCTAATAAATCTGTATGTGCATACACAATATTTACATACATTTAAAATTAAATTACTGGAATCTCTTAGGCCATGCGACAGATAGCCAGCGGACAAAGCGACTGAACGAAAAGGGTCTGGAAGAGGTGAATGAAATATTTACGTCGAACAATGCATGAGTGAGTGACAGAGCGCGATTTAAAGAGTAGCGAGATGTATCAAATAAAAAAAAGTTTAAATCTACAGAAAGGCATTTCAAATCTGAAATAGCCAAGGATTCTGCTAAGGAAAAAAATCTAAAACATTATTTTAAACTCATTCTACGGGTTTTTCCCCCGCAGAAAAGTGTTGAAGCAGAAAAAACGTGTCTTTTTACGCGTTGCCGAAAATGTTTTGCAACAAAAAATCTCTTAACGTTTTTATTTTGTGCATCCAACGCTTCACACTCCACTCAAGTTGACAAGTTTTATTTAATTTTTTATTTTTTGTTTTTTTTTTTTT
>NW_016177122.1:0-2441 GCF_001687245.7 Rhagoletis zephyria | reverse complement strand
CCCCCCCTTTTTGCAGCAGCTCAGCTACTTTGAATGTTGCTAATTTATTTTTTCCACGGTCATTGATTTCGCTTCAAGTGATTTTCGATAATCTTCCTTTCAGTTAATATGATTTGATTTCCTCCAGTTTCAATTTCGCAATCGATTTACAACTCACGTGCTTAGCGCAACATTGTGGGTGGTCGGTCGGCGAATATTTGGTGGAATAAAGGCGAATATTTCTTTAGATACTAATGAGTGGGTTCAAAGTTTTTGCAATCGAAATGAAGGGTACTACTTACTTATTTGTACTCCACCAGCGAGTAGCTTGCCTTGCTTGATTAGTATGCGCCCCCGCCCATTAAATTGGTAGTGAAGCGCATTTTGAGTTCGCAATTTACCGTAACCCTAAGGGGGGGTCTCGCGTTTGTTGTTGTTTTTGTACTTTCGGGTCGATTGCCTTAAAAGTGTTTTCATTGACATGTCATTTGCATTTTTATTGAAAAGAAATTTCCATTTTCATTGCAATGTCAGCGACAGTGTCAGCAGTGCAGCTGTGGATTGTAATCGCATTTGTTGTTTTATTGTGCTTAATGAGCAGTACCGTTGAATTATGCAGAGTCGAATAAGGTCAGTAATTTGTTTGGTTTTTTTTTTGGTGTCTTTTTTTATAGTTTCGTTCGCTGGTGAAGTGAAAAATTCGTAACTTATTATTTTTAGTGCGATTTGGGATTGACAATAGAATTTTTATTGCTGCAATATCTGTGCGGCTTAATGGTGTGAACTGATTGAAAGACAAATGTAGGAAGCTGTTCATTTAAAAATAAATCTTCAGATTTTTTAATTCGTTTACAATGGTGATAAGTAAATATTTATTGATGATTAAAGTAAGTGCGAACAAAAGGAATAAAAAACAAAAAAAAATTAAGTTTTCGCCCTCAAAGTTGTGTAACAGTAAAGACCTAAACATAAGTGCGGAGCATTAAAAAATAAGGAAGTTTTAATGAAATCTGGCAAGTCCGACAGCATGGAACACAATGACTGGGATTTGGAACACCTTCCTCTTATAGAAGTGCGCGCTTGAATTGAGGCAAAGTGATTGCTATGAAAATAATTTGTTTTACTAGAGTGGGTTTCGCCTTCTTAAAGGTTATTTGCAGAAAAGCGCAAACAATACCGAATATGCTTGACATTTATTGTGATGGCAATACGCTTCTGTAAACCCTGCCAAAATTAACGGTCGTATCTTCACTATACGGAAAAGGCTGGTTGGTTTAATTACCATTACTTCTAAAAAATTCACTATTTAGGTTTCCTCGGAAGTAAAGTAGACTTTCAACTATAGAAATTCTACAACGTTGTGTATCCTAACGCTGTGCTTGCTCAAATCAAGCTAAGATATTGCAGAATCTCTACTAATGGCTCCTACGCTGACAAACGGTTAGAAGTAAAAATCAAGCAGGCCGATTCTGAACAGAAACTGCCTGGGAGTTTTCTCCCTTTTCCCTTTCCTCCTATCATGAATAAAAATTCCCTGAAGAAAGTGTCAAAGAGCTTTTTTGAAATTCGAGTTTCCTCCTCCCGAATTTTCGGGGAAAATGCTACTCCCTGAGAGGCAATTATCAAAGAATTTCTTTCACGGGAGATTCAAATTCCCGGAGAACAAACTTTCCGGGAGTATTCAGAATTGGGCTGTATATGATAATACCAGGGAATTTTAAATTTTTTTTGGCAAATTTCCTCCGTATATCAAGGCAAGATAGATACCGTAAATTATGTAAATATGTGAACGGATTCTAGGTATATTTGTCATTTAAAATAGTAAGCTGAATAACTCAATGAGAGGAGAGACCAGTATTTATTGGACAAAAAAGTAGTGGGTGGGCAGTGCGGCCAATGGTAAGTGCTTTTACCCACTCTGCATGATTTTAAGACATGCAAAGTTCACACAAAACTTCGGCAGCAGTGTCCGAAGGATGCATCAGACTATGCCGAGCATACTTTAAAGTGCCTTCCAAAGAAAGAAAAAAGCTTTATTACACGGCAGTTGAGAAGTGCATTGCAAAAATTTCATAAATTTAATGAAGGAAATTTTTGCGCATGCAGCAGCACATAGCATGCATTTAGGCGCTTGGTGTTAGCAGCCGCTCCTAAACAAACAGATACCTCGCTTCCACCTCGGAAGAAGGAAGCCTGTTATTTAATGAGTTTGTATTGAAAATTCGTTGCTTACACTGGACCTTGTGGCGTTATTAGTGACACGATTTTTAAGTAATTGTTACTCAATAATGCAACAATAAGGCGCTGACCTTGCAACGGACTTTCCTTCGTTTCGTTGCGACATTCAGGCTTTGACTCCATTTCATGATTTTTTCAGTTTTTTCAAGTGCTTCAAAGTTTTACACTTCTTTTAACTTTACTATACCCACAAGGATACTATTCTTACTGTGTCCAATCAAATT